>NC_058086.1:96968342-97201863 GCF_014858855.1 Bufo gargarizans | reverse complement strand
GACAGATTCTCTGTTACGGGACCTCTCTCCTCTGCCTGGGTGCTGGGCCTAAATATATGACAATGGACTGTTGCAGTGGTGGCTGACGTGAAGCCTGATTCTCTGCTATGACAGGCAAACTGATTCTCTGCTGACATGAAGACAGATTCTCTTTTACGGAACCTCTCTCCTCTGCCTGGGTGCCTGGGCCTAAATATATGCCAATGGACTGTTCCAATGTTGGGTGACGTGAAGCCTGATTCTCTGCTATGACATGCAGACTCATTCTCTGCTGACATGAAGCCAGATCCTCTGTTACGGGACCTCTCTCCTCTGCCTGGGTGCTGGGCCCAAATATATGACAATGGACTGTTGCAGTGGTGGCTGACGTGAAGCCTGATTCTCTGCTATGACATGCAGACTGATTCTCTGCTGACATGAATCCAGATCCTCTGTTACGGGACCTCTCTCCTCTGCCTGGGTGCCGGGGCCTAAATATCTGAGAATGGACTGTTCCAGTGGTGGGTGACGTGAAGCCAGATTCTTTGCTATGGGACCTCTCTCCAATTGATATTGGTAAATTTTTATTTATTGTATTTTTATTTTTATTAATTTCCCTATCCACATTTGTTTGCATTGGATTTACCTACATGTTGCTGCCTTTTGCAGCTCTCTAGCCCTTTCCTGTGCTGTTTTACAGACTTTTTAGTGCCGAAAAGTTCGGGTCCCCATTGACTTCAATGGGGTTCGGGTTCGGGACGAAGTTCGGATCGGGTTCGGATCCCGAACCTGAACATTTCCGGGAAGTTCGGCCGAACTTCTCGAACCCGAACATCCAGGTGTCCGCTCAACTCTAATATTTGTGAATGTTGAGATGTTATATTGGTTTCACTGCTAAAAATAAATAATTGAAATGGGTATATATGTTTTTTTGTTAAGTTGCCTTATAATTATGCACAGTAATAGTCACCTGCACACACAGATATCCCCCTAAAATAGCTAAAACTAAAAACAAACTAAAAACTACTTCCAAAAATATTCAGCTTTGATATTAATGAGTTTTTGGGGTTCATTGAGAACATGGTTGTTGTACAATAATAAAATTAATCCTCAAAAATACAACTTGCCTAATAATTCTGCACTCCCTGTATATATTCGCGAAATCGAATATTCTTTTTTTTTTTTTGTTGTTATATTTTTTCTTTCCCACTTCCCTAAAGTTTTTCTTACCTGTACTTTGGATTCCTGGCTTCCTGGCTGCTCCAGTCAGTTCCTGTTGCCGCTTCTGTCGACTTCCGTGCTCATGGAGCTTCCCCATCACCATGAACGTCTCCATATACTAGAATGTACTGTCGGATTTGAAAATTACGTTGAAATCGCAATTCGATTAATTCAAGTTATAATCGCATGACGATTTCAACTTAACACTGCTATATTCCATATTAGCTAAATTACAATCTATATGAGTATTTTACGAAATTTCGCAATATTGCTCTAACTTCGTCTTTTAGAATATTCGTAATATAGCAGTGTTACTGCTATATTCCATATTTGTTAATTCTAGCCTAATATGGAATATAGCAGTGCTAAGTTGAAATCCCCATGCGATTACTTCGAGTTATATTAATCGCATCGCGATTTTAACTTTTTACGTATATTCTTAATATTGCTCTAGCTTCGTCTTTTAGAATATTCTAAAAGACGAAGTTAGAGCAATATTACGAATATTCTAAAAGACAAAGTTAGAGCAATATTACGAATATTCTAAAAGACGAAGTTAGAGCAATATTGCGAAATTTCGTAAAATACACATAGATTGTAATTTAGCTAATATACTGCTATAGTAATTTTTTTAATAGTGTACATATTTTACAAAACTTAAGTTCAGAAGAGGCAAAAAAATTAGAGAAAAAAAAGGATTATAGCACTATATTAGCTAAATTACAATCTATATGTGTATTTTATGAAATTTCGTAATATTGCTCTAACTTCATCTTTTAGAATATTCGTAATATTCTAAAAGACGAAGTTAGAGCAATATTACGAAATTTCGTAAAATACACATATTAGCCTAGCCATAGTCAATTAGCATAGGAACGTTGCCTTACACTATCAAAAGAAATAATCGCAATACGCGATTAATTAAATTGCATATTATTCGCGATAATTGGAATGGTTACTTAGCAATTTTAGAAGCATTATCCTTACCTGCGCTGTCTGTGACCGGCCGGGCGCTCCTCCTACTGGTATGTGCAGTAGCGTCCTGGTTGCCATGGTTACCGATCGGAGCCCCAGCGAGTAAACTGGGACTCCGATCGGAACTCTCTGCTGCCACCAATGATGGGGGGGGGATTTTAATTGAGAGGGGAGGCTGCACTGGCCACCAATGAATGTAATACAGGGGAGGGAGGGGGGCTGCACTGGTCACCAATGAATGTAATACAATGGAGGGAGGGGGCCCGCACTGGCCACCAATGAATGTAATACGAGGGAGGGGGGGGCGCACTGGCCACCAATGAAATTAAAACTGGGGGGAGGGGGGTCTGCCCCCTCCTGCCTGGTAGCACCTGATCTCTTACAGGGGCCTATGATACGCACAATTAACCCCTCAGGTCTGGCATCTGAGGGGTTAATTGTGCAGCTCACAGCCCCCTTTTAAGAGATCGGGGGCAGTCATGTACACAGTTCTTAGTATATTCTAACTTGAAGCGTCCCCATCACTATGGGAACGCCTCTGTGTTAGAATATACTGTCGGATCTAAGTTTTCACGATATAACTCAAATCCGATGGTATATTTTAACATAGAGGTGTTCCCATGGTGATGGGGACGCTTCAAGTTAAAATATACAATCGGATTGGAGAAAACTCTGATCCAATGGTATAATAGGGACTCCTGACTTTACATTGAAAGTCAATGGGGGACGGATCAGTTTGCAATTGCACCATATTGTCTCAACGTCAAACTGATTCGTCCCCATTGACTTGCATTGTAAGTCAGGACGGATCCGTTTGGCTCTGCCACGGCCAGGCGGACACCTTCATGTCTGGTGATCCTCCAAAAATCACGGAAGAATCACAGAAGAAAACACAAATCACGGAACAACGGAACTTGGTTTTGCGGTCCGTGAAAAAATACTGTCGTGTGCATGAGGCCAAAGACTTACAAAAGTCTCTGGCATATGCTAACATCCCTATTAGCGAATCTACAATACGTAAAACACTAAACAAGAATGGACTTCATGGGAGGATACCACTGAGGAAGTCACTGCTGTCCAAAAAACATTGCTGCACGTTTACAGTTTGCACAAGAGCACCTGGATGTTCCACAGCAGTACTGGCAAAATATTCTGTGGACAGATAAAACCAAAGTTGAGTTGTTTGGAAGAAACACACAACACTATGTGTGGAGAAAAAGAGGTGCAGTACACCAACATCAAAACCTCATCCCAATTGTGAAGTACGGTGGTGGGGGTATCAGGGTTTGGGGCTGCTTTGGGGCTGCGGTATCATCCCATCCTGAGGATAGGTCATCAATAAATATAACTTGGACAACCCCTTTAAGGCCATCTGTCCACCAGCTGAAGCTGAACAGAAGATGGGTGTTGCAACAGGACAACGACCCAAAGCATGGAAGTATATCAACAACAGAATGGCTTAAACAGAAGAAAATATGCCTTCTGGAGTGGCGCAGTCAGAGTCCTGACCTCACTCAACCCGATTTAGATGCTGTGGCATGACCTCAAGAAAGCGATTCACACCAGGCATCCGAAGAATATTGCTGAACTGAAACGGCTCTGTAAAGAGGAATGGTCAAGAATTTCTCCTGACCGTTGTGCACATCTGATCTGCAACTACAGGAAACGTTGAAGTTATTACTGCCAAAGGAGGTTTAACCAGTTATTAAATCCAAGGATTCACATACTTTTTCCACCTGCACTGTGAATGTTTACATGGTGTGTTTAATAAAAACATGGTAAAATGTAATTCTTTGTGTGTTATTAGTTTAAGCAGACTGTGATTGATTATTGTTGTGACTTAGATGAAGATCAGATCACATTTTATGACCAATTTGTGCATAATTTTTCTTGCAACTGTATGGTTCAATCTTCCTTTTCTTGTCCTCCTCCTCCTCCATCATATCAACATGCGCATTACATGCAACATGCTAATGTTTTAGAGGATCAGCTCAGCAGCAGGCCCTCAACCATCATTTTTTCGATGGTCAGCTCAGCAGCAGGCCCTCGTCCATGATGTTTTAGATGGTCAGCTCGGCAGAAGACCCTCGCCCCTAATGTTTTAGATGGTCAGCTCGGCAGAAGACCCTCGCCCCTAATGTTTTAGATGGTCAGCTCAGCAGCAGGCCCTCATCTATAATGTTTTAGATGGTCAGCTCTGCAGCAGGCCCCCAACCATAATTTTATCGATGGTCAGCTTAGCAGCAAGACCTCAACCATAATTTTTTTCGATGGTCAGCTCAGCAGCAGGCCCTCAACCATAATTATTTTGATGGTCAGCTCAGCAGCAGGCCCTCGCCCCTAATGTTTTAGAGAGTCAGCAGCAGGCCCTCGCCCATAATGCTTTAGATGGTCAGATCAGCAGCAGACACTCGCCCCTAATGTTTTAGAGGGTCACCAGAAGGCCATCAATCATAATTTTTCAAGGGTGTGTATGATGCCCTCCTTTTTTTGTGTAATAAAGGGTGTATTAATAATAATAAAAAAAATTTTTTCTTTTAGATGTCGAGCCAGAAGAGCCATAAAAAGATAAAGCACCGCATTTGTGCAGGTTGTAAATTGCCGCTTCCAGATGATTTACATGATGACATCTGTGATCTCTGTGCAGAGAAGCTACGCACGCCTGTTCCGCAGCCCGCAAGAGCTAGGCTATGCATCACTTGTCTACAGCCTTTATCACCAGAAGCGGTATCCAATATCGCAACCTTGCTTATCTACAGAAGGCAGCAATGTCCTCAGTGCCTGTTGCTAGAGCTTTAAGAGTCTGGCTCAGCGAACTAACCAGATACATTCTAACGGGGGTATCCAGGCATGAGCTTCTGGATCAAGTATCGACCTTAAAGACGGCTGCAGAATTTCTTTGTGAATTTCCCCTTGATGTTATAAAGATCTCAGCCAAAAACATGGCTTTAGCGAATTCTACAAGAAGATCGATATGGTTAAAACCTTGGACGGGAGATGCTTCCTCTAAATCCAATTTTTGCGCTCTCCCATTTGAACCGGGGAAATTAATAGGATCCCAGTTGGATAAGATCCTGGAGGAAAATAAAAAAGAGAAAGCTTTAGCATTTCCGCAAACTTTCAGGCCCCGATCTACTAGGTTTAGTACCCAGAGGGGAAGATCTTCCTTTCAGGGTCGTAATAGACAAGAGCAGGGGAAGAAAATTTGCTTCGCTACCAGGACAAGGAAAATAAGAAACCTTTTGAAGCCCCTGCCTCCAGTTCAAAATTCTGACGTCAGGCCTGCCCTCGCTGTTGGCGCAAGTTTGAGAAACTTTTATACAGAATGAGAGAGTGTCACTTCAGACAATCGGGTTCGGAATCTCATCAAAAACGACTATTCAATCGAATTTGTTCATCAGCCAAGAGGAAGGTTCCTGTTAAATACCACAGAGGATCCAAGAATTATGCTTCTTCTTCAGGAGTTCCAACAGATGGAAGCTCTGGAGAGGGTGCCAGAAGGAGAAGAATATTCAGGGGTCTATTCAAAAGTGTTTCCTGTTCCGAAACCAGACGGCAGGTGGCGTCTCATCATAGATTTAAGGTTTCTAAACAACCATTTGAAAAAGATAAAATTCAAAATGGACAACATACGATCTGTTCTGAGCATCCTGCAACCGGGGGAGGTAATGGCATCCATAGATCTAAAGGATGCGTACCTTCACATACCTATCCACGGAGATTTAAGGAGATTTCTCAGGGTGGCGGTCAGGTCCCTAGGTCAGACTTGGCACTATCAATTCAAAGCTCTTCCCTTCGGGCTATCTCCGGACCCTCGTATCTTCACGAAGGTTGTGGTTGTCCTAATAGCAGCTCTGAGAATTTGAGGCCTAAGGAGAGTGCCATATCTGGACGACTGGTTGCTTATAGCAGCCTCCGAAGAACTTTTGAGGTCGGATCTACATAGTGCCCTGAATCTACTTCAGCAAGTCGGGTTCATTGTCAACCTAAAAAAGTCACAGCTTGTTCCAACTATTAGAATCCAGTTCCTGGGTCTTTTAATAGACTCAGAGTTAATGAGGGTATTTCTTCCTCCCCTCAAAGTGGCTCAGATTATTCGGAGAATTCAATTATTGTTCTCTACAACGAAGACCTCTATTCGTTCGGCAATGAGCACCCTCGGTCTGTTGACGGCTGCCATAGAAGCGGTTCCATGGGCGAAAGCTCATATGAGGGACCTGCAAAGAGAAATTCTCTACTGTTGGGACAGGAATCCCAAGTCTCTGACCACTATGATGAAGATATTGTATACGCGCAGAGGGCTTCTGGACAAGAGAACAAAATCTGATACAAGGAAGAGAATTCCGTGTTATGCAAAGAGTGGTGATAACCACAGATGCTTCCCGCAAAGGTTGGGGTGCGCACATGAGAGATCGGTGGATTCAGGGGGAATGGTCCTCAACCACGATGAGGAGATCCTCAAACTTCAGGGAATTGAAAGCTATTCAACTAGCCCTGCAGCATTTCGAGCCCTATCTCTATCACAGAGCAGTTCTCTTGCAGACAGAAAACGCGATGGCAGCATATTATGTAAACAAACACGGGGGCACGCGTTGTATCTCTCTTCAGTCCGTCTGCAACAAAATAATGTCTTGGGCAGAACCAGTCCTACACAGCCTAATGGCAGTTCACATCAAGGGTTCTGAGAATGTCAAGGCAGATTGGCTCATTCAGAGGGTGTGTCCAGGAGAATGGGAATTGAACCCAAAATATTTTGCCCAAATAGTGGAGAAATGGGGCCGTCCAGAATGGGATCTCTTTGCAACCAGAAAGAACAAGAAAGTCCTGAAGTTTGTTCACTCAGGAAAGCGGACAGACCCAACTGTCTGGACGCCTTCTCTCTCAACTGGAGCCACAAGTTTGTCTACCTTTTTCCTCCCATACCAATACTGCCTCAGAGCATACCAAAACTCCTCTCAGAAGCACCGGAGGCAATAATAATAGCCCCATATTGGCCCCGCAGGGCTTGGTTTTCTGTTGTATCTCAACTTTCAAAGAACGATCACTGGACCTTGCCTCTGTACCCAGATCTTCTTCTACAGGGGAGACCTTTACCATCCTCAACTGAAGAAGTTACATTTAACCGTTTGGCAACTGAAAGGGAAAGTTAAAAGAGCAAGGCCTTTCGGGTGAGGTCATTTCCACTTTGCTGTCCTCCAGAAAGCAGTCTACTATTGCAGGTTACAACAAATTATGGAGAAAATTTTCATCCTGGTTGCAGGAAAAAAGAGTTACTAATCTCTATCAACTCCATTTTGCAATTCCTACTTGAAGGGCACGAAAAAGGCCTTAAACCTAATACATTAAGAGTTCACATGACAGCCATTAATGCTTGGACAGATGGACAATTTGCAGGTCACGCTCTAATAGCCAGATTTTTTAGAGCATTGAAGAAGTTGAGGCCTTCTGTTAAACCGCCTATGCCCGTCTGGGAATTATCGCTGGTTCTAAATAGTCTTACAGGTCCCCCCTTTGAGCCTATTGCCGAAGTAGATCTTAGCTGGTTGTCCTACAAGATCCTTTTTCTCATTGCCATCACTTGTGCAAAGAGGCTAGGGGAGTTGCAGGCTTTGTCTTCCAGAGAACCATTTCTAAAGATTTTGCCGAATGGTGTCAGACTTAGAACCATGCCTTCCTTTAGACCAAAGGTTGCGTCTTTGAGTAACATCAATAGAGAATCTTTTCTTCCAGTATTCTACCCTGACCCAAAGTCAGACGAAGAAATAGAACGTCATACAAAGGACATTCGTAGATCATTAATTTGCTATCTTAAAAGGCTGAAAGATTTCTGGAAAGAAGAAAATGTGTTCATTTTATTTTCTGGCCCGAGGACGAGTATGAAGGCCTCCAAAGATACTCTGGGTCGTTGGATTAAAGCAACCATCTCGGAAGCCTACATCTTAGACGGTAAAGAACCGCCTTGGCCACTAAGAGCCCATTCCACGAGAGCAACTTCTACATCTTGGGCAGAAAGACAACAAGTTGATCTCTTAGACATCTGCAACGCAGCTTCCTGGTCTTCATCTTCTACGTTTGTTCAGCATTACAGGCTCAACAATGGATTTGAGAACTCAGCCTTCAGCACAGCAGTTTTGTCAGCAGTTAAAGAACGTTTCCCCCCCCCCTTTAATTTCTATGTTATATCCCTTCTGTGCTGCTGCAGGACGAAGAAGAAAGTCAGAATATTACTTACGTAATTGTACTTTCTTCGAGTCTGAAGGCAGCACACTAACCCTCCCAATACATTTTACTTGCATGAGTTAGTTGCATGAGTTATTACACAATTGTGCAGTGCCGGGGCGTCTTATATAGAGTACCTAGGGTATTGTCATTCTGTTAATTGATTAAGTGTTAGATTTTTTTTCTAGGTGGGCGGTCCTATAATAGAGTGACTGGGATGGGAAATATCCCTTCTGTGCTGCCTTCGGACTCGAAGTACAATTATGTAAGTAAAACTATATTCTTGTTTTAGAATATTTTGATGTATTATATTATGTTTCTAAAAAACAAATATATAGCACTATATTGAATATATGAGTTTTTTTAGAATATTCGTCTTTTTTTTTCAGATCCGATGGTATATTTTAACCCCCAGGCGTTCCCATGGTGACGGGGACGCTTGTCAGGGAGGAGTCTGCCGAAGTGGAACAACTGTACAGATAAAAAAAAAAAAAAAGAAATATTCTAAAAAACGAATATATACGATATAGTGTTATATACAGTTGCAAGAAAAAGTATGTGAACCCTTTGGAATGATATGGATTTCTGCACAAATTGGTCATAAAATGTGATCTGATCTTCATCTAAGTCACAATAGACAATCACAGTCTGCTTAAACTAATAACACACAAATAATTAAATGTTACCATGTTTTTATTGAACACACCATGTAAACATTCACAGTGCAGGTGGGAAAAGTATGTGAACCCTTGTATTTAATAACTGGTTGAACCTCCTTTGGCAGCAATAACTTCAACCAAACGTTTCCTGTAGTTGCAGATCAGACGTGCACAACGGTCAGGAGTAATTCTTGACCATTCCTCTTTACAGAACTGTTTCAGTTCAGCAATATTCTTAGGATGTCTGGTGTGAATCGCTTTCTTGAGGTCATGCCACAGCATCTCAATGGGGTTGAGGTGTCAGGACTCTGACTGGGCCACTCCAGAAGGCATATTTTCTTCTGTTTAAGCCATTCTGTTGTTGATTTACTTCTTTGCTTTGGGTCGTTGTCCTATTGCAACATCCATCTTCTGTTGAGCTTCAGCTGGTGGACAGATGGCCTTAAGTTCTCCTGCAAAATGTCTTGATAAACTTGGGAATTCATTTTTCCTTCGATGATAGCAATCCGTCCGGGCCCTGACGCAGCAAAGCAGCCCCAAACCATGATGCCTCCACCACCATACTCCATAGTTGGGATGAGGTTTTGATGTGGGTGTACTGTGCTTCTTTTTCTCCACACATAGTGTTGTGTGTTTCTTCCAAACTACTCAACTTTGGTGTCATCTGTGCACAGAATATTTTGCCAGTACTGCTGTGGAACATCCAGGTGCTCTTGTGCAAACTGTAAACAGGCAGCAACCTTTTTTTTGGACAGCAGTGGTATCCTCCCATGAAATCCATTTTTATTTAGTGTTTTACGTATCGTAGATTCGCTAACAGTGATGTTAGCATATGTCAGAGACTTTTGTAAGTCTTTAGCTGACACTGTAGGATTCTTTTTCACCTCATTGAGAAGTCTGCGCTGTGCTCTTGCAGTCATCTTTACAGGATGGCCACTCCTAGGGAGAGTAGCAGTAGTGCTGAACTTTCTCCATTTATAGACAATTTGTCTTACCTGCAAGGCTTTTGGAGATACTTTTATAACCCTTTCCAGCTTTATGCAAGGCAACTATTCTTAATCGTAGGTCTTCTGAGAGCTCTTTTGTGTGAGGCATTATTCACATCAGGCAATGCTTCTTGTAAAAAGCAAACCCAGAACTGGTGTGTTTTTTATAGGGCAGGTCAGCTGTAACCAACACCTCCAATCTCGTCTCATTGATTGGACTCCAGTTGGCTGACACCTCACCCAATTAGCTCTTGGAGATGTCATTAGTCTAGGGGTTCACATACTTTTTCCACCTGCACTGTGAATGTTTACATGGTGTGTTCAACAAAAACATGGTAACATTTAATTCTTTGTGTGTTATTATTTTAAGCAGACTGTGATTGTCTATTGTTGTGACTTAGATGAAGATCAGATCACATTTTATGACCAATTTGTGCAGAAATCCATATCATTCCAAAGGGTTCACATACTTTTTCTTGCAACTGTATATAAGTTTTTTAGAATATTTATCATTTTTCCCATCTAAAGTCATGATTCCTCCCTGCTTAAGTTACTTGTGGACCAATGACTCATTGGCCCACAAGCAAGAAGCATGTTCAGATGTGAAAAAATGAAAAAATTTTGCTATAGCGAATATATAGCACTGTATTCGAATTATATTCTCGTAGTTGAGAGATTCGAGATAAAAATTCGCTATTCGAATATTGTCGCTCAACACTAATAGTCAGAATTTGGTCAATAATC
The DNA here is from genome assembly GCF_014858855.1 of Bufo gargarizans. Classification (NCBI taxonomy): domain Eukaryota; kingdom Metazoa; phylum Chordata; class Amphibia; order Anura; family Bufonidae; genus Bufo; species Bufo gargarizans. Next base: position 97,191,080 of record NC_058086.1, on the reverse strand, counting down.
CATCAATATTACCAAGGCTAACAAAAAAGCAGGAGTGGATCCAAAACTGAGATGACACGTGACTGGAATGTTTATATGTCTTCTGTGTTTTGCACCCACTCCTGCTTTTGGCTTTCAGATTATGGGCATATCCTGGTGCAAAATAGGGACGGTGTGATACAGGTCTTACGTAAGCACAAAAGACAGGATCTGTTGTGTTTATCATTTTTCTGTCCTTCTGACAGACCAGAAGAAGGGTAATTTAAATGGTGATATCAACAAGGCCACACAGGGACACTAGTTGCCCTGTCACAGAGTGGTGAGGTGGCAACCTCATGAGAAGTCAATACGGTGGTCGTCTCGGAGTGGTGAGATGGCAAACGCATGAGGAATCAGCACAGTGGCCCAGTTACAGTATGGGGAGGGTGGGAACCACATTAGAAGACAACATAGTGGTCAGTCAGAGTGGGGAGGGTGTCAAATGCATGAGTAATCAACACAATGGCCCAGTCATAGAGTGGTGAGGTGGCAATCGCATGAGGGGTCAACACAGTGGCCCAGTTAAAGTGTAGGGAGGGTGGCAACACATAAGGACTCAATACAGTGGCCCAGTTACAATATGGGGAGGGATGCAGCCGCATTAGGAGTCAACACAGTGGGCAGGTCACAGAGTTGGGAGGTGGGGGGGCAACAGCAGTGACAGTAACAGCACAAGATGGTGGGTCGCAGTAGGAGAACATGGAAGCAGTGGCTGCAAGTGTGTGGCATTAGGAGTGTGGCAGCATCTGAATAGTGCCTGAAACAGGTGGCTAGAAGAAATGGGTTTTATTTCACAAAGTTTGGGTGTGGCACCCAGAATGATCTAGTCCAGGCATGGCCAACCTGTGGCTCTCCAGCTGTTGTAAAACTACAATTCCCACCATGCCCTGCTGTAGGCTGATAGCAGTTGGCAGTCTGGGCATGCTAGGAGTTGTAGTTTTGCAACATCTGGAGAGCCTCAGGTTGGCCATACCTGATCTAGTCTGATGCATCAGACACTGGCATGTGGAAATCCTGGCTGATCCAAGCATGATTCATCTTTACAAAGGTCCGACTCTCAACATTTTGGGTGGAAAGGTGAGTTCTCCTTGGGGTAACTATGCCACACTGCTGGCTGGGCAGGAAAGCTTGTCCAGGGCAAACTCGGCCAGTTGCGGCCACAAATCAAGTTTGGCTGCCTAGTAGTCCAGGGGATCTTGGATGTGGGGTGGCAGGGTGCAGTCCAAGTACGCCATCACCGGCTGGTTCAGGTTCTGCTCCATGTCTTGCTACTGCTGCTGGTGGGTGGTTTCTTCACTAGGCGGGTGAGAAAGAAAGTGCTCATTAGAGACTCCTGACTTAAGTTGCTGCTGATGGAGCTGGTGCTGCTCCTGCCCCCCACCCCCCTTCAGCAGCCATGGAAGTGGAATGTGAGCTCAGAGAGACCAGAGACCTTCGTGAGAATGGGCGATTTACTTAGGATGTCTTGATAGTAGTTGCGTTCATCCTCCCTCTCAGCAGGTGGAAGAAAGGCCCACATTTTGGAGTGGTAACGAGGGTCTAACATGGTGAAGAGCCAGTAGTCATCCCTCTGCTGAATGGTGATAATACAGCTGTCACTACACAAGCAAGGCTACTTTCACACTTGCAGCCGAGTGATCCGGCAAGCAGTTCCGTCGCCGAAACTGCCTGCCGGAACTGGCAAAATGTATACCAACTGATGGCATTAATAAGAATGATCAGGATCCCTGATCAGTCCTAAAAATGCCTGATCAGTCAAAAAAAATGCATTGAGATGCTGATCCGTCTTTCCGGTGTCATCCGGCAAAACGGATCCGGCGTTTATTTTTCTCACCCATTTCGGTCTGCGCATGCACAGACCAGAAGAACGGATACGTCATTCCGGCACTAATACATTCCTATGGAAAAATTGCCGGATCCAGCATTCAGGCAAATCTTCAGTTTTTTTCGCCGTAGATAAAAGTAGTATGCTACGGTTTTCTCTTTTGCCTGATCAGTCAAAATGAAGACATCCTTATGCACCCTGAACGGATTACTCTCCATTCGGAATGCATGGAGATATACCTGATCAGTTCTTTTCCGGCATTGAGCCCTTTTCACAGAACTCAGTGCCGGAAAAGAAAAACGCTAGTGTGAAAGTACCCCAAAAAAAATAAAAAAAGAGATTTTGGGAATATTCTACAAAATATTCTCGAAATATTGGGAATTTGAATATGACACCTGCCGCTCATCACTACTCTTGATGGACGCGGAGCAGTTCTTCTCTGGAGTGACTCTATTCACCCAGGCAAAACAGGTGCAGAAAAGCGTGACACCGCCGTGCTCTGCACAGCTGGTATGCTGGAGTAGCACTCCGAACTGTGCCTGCAGGCTAAGGACAAAGTGGAGGATGAGGAGGCAGCGGAGGAGATTGGCACAGGACTCACAGCTTGCGAATGTGAAGACTGCAGTGCCATCACCTGGCCAAGTTGCTGGTGTTGCTGGGCTGGAACCATATTTACCCAGTGGGCCATAAAGGACATATATTGTCCTTGAGCCAAATTAGAGCTCCACACATTGGTGTTGCTGTGAACTTTAGCAGACACCGACAGGCTCAAGAACTGCCCCCACGTTCTGTTCAATGTACGTGTGTAGGGCTGGTACTGTCTTTTTGGAGAAGTAATGACTGCTTGGGACTCTCCACCTTGGCTCGGCACAAGCCATCAGGTCTCTGAAAGGTGCAGAGTCCACCACATGGAAATGGGGGGACTGCAACAACTTGGCCCTGAGCACATTTAGCTTCTGTGCCGTTGGATGAATGCACGCATACTGTTGTCTTTTAGCAATCGCCTTGGTGATCAATTGCAGTTGAAATGAGTGATGAGAAGTAGGAGGAGGAAAAGGAGCAGGAGATCAGGACCAGTAGATGATTGGAAGGAAACACAGCTCCCTTATGCTGAGGTGGTGGAGCCTTGACTGCTGAAGAAGGGGTGCAGGCCACTGGCTGATGCAGCAGTTGCCGCATCAGGCTGTACCACTACATTAGCTTCACGGTTTTCCCAGGCCACTTCATGGTGACACCGCATGTGTTGACTCAGGGCCGTGGTGCCAACATTGGCACTTTGGATACGCTTTACCTTCTTCCCACAGATTCTAAATGGACACGCTGACATCCTCCAGCGGCTTGATGAAAAATTCCCACACTGCCGGATATGGCATTTTACTCCACCACTCCGTGCTGACTGCCTGCTGCCACTGCCTCCACGAACCCGTTCTCCCATAGTTTTTTTCCGGACAGGTAGGCTTCTGTGTAGTAGACAGTCTACCCCAGGCATGTTTGGCTCCAGACCTCACACCAGGGGCAGACATATCGTTTGTGCAGCTGGTTCAGCTGCACAGGGGCCCAGAGAGAGAGAGAGAGAGAGAGAGAGAGAGAGGGGGGCCCTTCCCAGTGCCAGCTGAGGTGTTTTTTTTATTTTATAATTTGTTCCCTCCCTTCCTCTGCCAGGGTAACCAGGTCACTTTGGAGTGGGGGCATTGGGGGGAGGGGCTGATTAGCACTTACTGTGAATCTACTGCCCGTTCTGCTTATTCTCCATATCTGAAGGACCTGCGATGACATCATAGTCATGTGATCTTTTTTCAACACTGGAAGTGGTGGTGGGACCTGTAATGAGGGCACCATTATGTGACCAGTTCAGAAAAAGGCAGCGCGCAGCAGTGGAGACCTGTGATGCCATGGAATGAATGCGTGTGTCAGAAAAATGCTGGGAGATGTGGTTCTCCCCTATTACACCTCCTCCCCTATTTAACTGGGACTGTATGTTAGAGGGGCTGAAGGGAGGGGGGAGGTGTTATTTACATGGGACTGTATGTTATAGAAGATTGCAGGGATATAACTGGTGTTATTTATATGGGACAGGATATTATAGAGGACTGGAGGGTAAGGAGTAATGTTACTTACATGGAACTATGTCATGGAGGGGCTGAAGGAAAGGGTTTAAGTTATTTACATGGGACTGTATGTTATAGAAGACTGTAAAGAAGAGATGTTATTTACTTGGGACTGTATAAAAGTGGGAGGGGGGGGGAAGATATGTCCGGGTTCAGCTTTGAACCCGGACAACTGCTTTAAAGGGCACCTGTCAGCAATTGAACCTATGGCTGACTTGTTACATGTGCGCTTGACAGCTGAAGACATCTGCATTGGTCTCATTTTCCTATTTGCCCGGATTGCTAAGAAAAATTATGTTTTAATTTATGCAAATGAGCCTCTAGGAGCAACTGGGGCATTACCATTACACCTAGAGACTTCAGTTTCTTTGCAACTGCTGCTCCCAGTCTACTTTGACAGGACAGTGAAAATGTCATCCCACCGTGCCATGTTAAAGTGCAGAGGGCATGGCAGTTACAGAGAGCGGAGCCTCTAGGTGTAATGGTAATGCCTCTGTTTGCATATAATAAAACATAATTCTTCTCAGCAATGCAGGCACATAAGAACATGGGACCAACACATATGTCTTCAGCTGCCGAGTGCACAAAACAGGTCAACCCTATAATTGTGCAAGCATATGAGGGAGTCCTGAGGGATAGCTGAAGGCCTAGGGAGCACTTTACTGTCAGCTAGCTAAAAAAAAAAGGACTTTAGTTTGGGGAGGAAGCGGGCACTAAAGTGCCTAGGGCAGTATAAAAACGAAATATGGCCCTGACTCCACAGCCGCAGCACAATGTAGTGTCACATATCACACTGCTACTGTGAAGAGGGGACAATATCTGGGCATAGCTACTGTAAAGGGGGCACATATCTGAACATAACTACTGTGAGGGGCACATATCTAGACATAACTACTGTGAGGGGCAAATATCTGGACATATTTCAAAGAAAGGGCTTGGCACTCTCTATATCTAGAGTCAATGGTACTTTATTCAATAGATAAAATAAATTCTATATCATAATCACAATGTTAAAAACGTAATTAAATACACGGGTCTGGCCAGACTAAAAAATACCTACAAACAATTATAAAACCACAGGGTAAATACAACACAATGGTTATCTTGTTAACCAATCTTCAAATTTTCATATACATTTTCAAATGAAAATTCGAATAAATAATCGCAAGAAAAAGTATTAATGAATCCCAAAATTCGATCCAATGTCGAACACCTTTTGCATATATTCGCGAGTTATCCTATTTTCGCTATAAGCTTGGTGGGTTTCTTTAATAAGCTTAATACAACCTCAGTACGTGTCTGTCGATTATATTTAATCTTTAATCTCAATTTAATAGCTTATTCCGTCTATGATTATTTTGTCTACTCACGTAACAGGTATACGTAGGTGGCTCCGATCAGCAGTCCGCGGGGACCCGCGTGGCAATCAGAATAAGATCTTCCGCTACTGCTTACAAGTGTGAGTATAGACTTTAGCATGGAACAATAATATGCGATGTATCCAAAGATTTCAAAGGGATTTCAACAGATTATCCTTTAGTTAAACGATGTAAGTTTTTCACTTACTGGCACCCGTAGTTCCTTTATAATCCACGGCCCTGCAGATGCATATGGTATACCCTCAGTGGATTTCTTCCAAAGGGGTTTAAAGCTGCAAAGGTTGATGGTCCTTCTGTTGAATCGGGGGGGGGGGGGGGTCCAGTATCAGCAGAGCCGGTGCTACCATAAGGCTGCTTTCACACTAGCGTTCGGTATTCCGTTCGTGAGCTCCGTTTGAAGGAGCTCACGAGCGGACCCGAACGCAGCCGTCCAGCCCTGATGCAGTCTGAATGGAGGCGGATCCGCTCAGACTGCATCAGTCTGGTGGCGTTCAGCCTCCGCTCCGCTCGCCTCCGCACGGACAGGCGGACAGCTGAACGCTGCTTGCAGCGTTCGGGTGTCCGCCTGGCCGTGCGGAGGCGTGCGGATCCGTCCAGACTTACAATGTAAGTCAATGGGGACGGATCCGTTTGAAGATGCCACAATGTGGCTCAATCTTCAAGCGGATCCGTCCCCCATTGACTTTACATTGAAAGTCTGGACGGATCCGTCCCAGGCTATTTCCACACTTAGCTTTTTTTTGCTAAAATAATGCAGACGGATCCGTACTGAACGGAGCCTCCGTCTGCATTATTATGGGCGGATCCGTTCTGAACGGATCCGCCCGAACGCTAGTGTGAAAGTAGCCTAAGGCAGACCAAGCGGCCGCCTTAGGGCGCACCCTGGGGGAGGGCGGAAAAATGTGACATGGAGGGGGAGAAATGTGACATGGGGGTCTGATGGCTGGGGGATGATGTCTGAAATGGGGTTCTGATCTAAGGTCTGATTAACATTGGGGGTCTGATTGGGGCTGTGAGCTGAGGTCTGATTAACATTGGGGGTCTGATTGGGGCTGTGAGCTGAGGTTTGATTAACATTGGGGCTCTGATTGCTGGTGTGACCTGAGGTGTAATGGAAAATATTTTTTTCTTATTATCCTCCTCTAAAACCTAGGTGCGTCTTAGAGGGCGAAAAATATGGTCCTTAAACCAGCCATTGTCTGAAGCAGAGAGAAGATACCAGGGCGCCAAAATGTAGCTTCGCTTGTGTTGGCAAAAATCCTTGCACCGGCCCTGAGTATCAGACGCGTTTCGGAGCTCTTAGTGGCCCCTTCCTCAGTGGTTGACCTCCATAATGTCCCTCCTTTTATAGAGGGAATGGATCGAGTTTTCCTCAAACTCAGTACTGGATTTTAAATGTAGGTTATTTTCTCCAATGAAGAGCAATATAGACAATATATTTCGCAGTAGTCTTCACTCTGCAAACTTGATACATACTCTAGATACTATTGCAACAAAAAACGCACCAAAATAAAAAAAACGCATGTGCAGTATTGATGCGTTTTTGTTGCGTTTTTATTAAAAATCATGATTTACGTTATATTGATACATGTACAACCCTAATATTCATAAATATATAAAGATATACAGGTGAAATAATGAATAATTAATATATTCATGTTAATCTTCACTATATGGACTGGTTCTAGTCTATGGATAGTTTTGCAACAAAAATCGTACAGTATCCCAAAAAACAAACAAACGCATATGCGGTATTGATGCGTTTCTGTTGTGTTTCCATTCGAAAACCATATATAATACATAAAATATATATATATATATATATATATATATATTAAAAACATTTTTTTTAAAGTCCTTTAAAAAAGATTAATGCCTTCATGTTGATACCTATCATATATAACGATACGAAGAGATTTATATTCTCAAAAGCAAATTGCTTTTTAGAAATTGCTTTTGAGAATATAAATCTCTCTGTATCGTTATATATGATAGGTATCAACATGAAGGCATTAATCTTTTTTAAAGGTCTTTTAAAAAAATGTTTTTTAAATGTTTTTATATATATGTACCGTATTTTTCGCCCTATAAGACGCACCGGCCCATAAGACGCACCTAGGTTTTTGAGGAGGAAAATAAGAAAAAAATAATTTGAACCAAAAGGTGTGCTTTTGTCAGGTTTTGAACTAATTGTGGTCTGTGGGTGACGCACTGTTATGGGGGATCTGTGGGTGACGCGCTGTTATGGGGGATCTGTGGGTGACGCACTGTTATGGGGGATCTGTGGGTGACACACTGTTATGGGGGATCTGTGGGTGACACACTGTTATGGGGGATCTGTGGGTGACACTTATGGGGGATCTGTGGGTGACACTTATGGGGGATCTGTGGGTGACACTTATGGGGGATCTGTGGGTGGCTCTTATGGGGGATCTGTGGGTGGCTCTTATGGGGGATCTGTGTATGACACATATATAGCATCTTATGCTATGTGTCATCCACAGATCCCCTCCATAAGTGTCCCTGTAGTGAATGACCCTCAATACACGGGCTGAGGGGCCGGCATCTGCTTTTATAATGACAGCGAGCCCGTGTAGTGACTGTATTCTACTACACGGGCCTGCTCACTGTATAATTGTATCTCTAATAGTCAATGGTTACCGTATGTATATAATCGCATAAGGAGCGCTGCGCCGCTGTGTATTACCGGTACTTACAACTACAAGCGCTCGCTGAGAGGAGGGAGGAGGCAAGTCGGGAGGACAGGTGCTGGCATCGTGAGTCATACGTCATGTGCCCACGCCGCTTGCTTCATTCATAAAGTGGGCGGCGCAGGCGCGTGACGTATGACTCACACTGCCAGCGCCTGTCGTCCCGGCCTGCCTCCTCCCTCCTCTCGGCGAGCGCTTATAGTTGTAAGTACTGGTAATACACAGCGGCGCAGCGCTCCTTATGCGATTATATACATACGGTAACCATTAACTATTAGAGATACAATTATACAGTGAGCGGGCCCGTGTAGTAGAATACAGTCACTGCACGGGCCCGCTGTCATTATAAAAGCAGATGCCGGCCCCCAGCCCCTCCTCCCTCACAGCTGATACACCCGCCGCGCGGCATGTGTATCATTGAAAACAAGGCAAAATCAGCAGCATTCGCCGTATAAGACGCACTTCTATTTTCCCCCCACTTTTGGGGGGGGGGAGTGCGTATTATTTGGCGAAAAATACGGTATTTATATATTATGTATTATTTATATATATATATATATATATATATATATATATTATTATGAGGCACTTATGCACCATACAACTTAAACAATGGTTTTCTAATGGAAACGCAACAGAAACGCATCAATACTGCATATGCGTTTTTTTTGGGGGGGATAGTAACATAGTAACATAGTACATAAGGCCGAAAAAAGACATTTGTCCATCCAGTTCGGCCTGTCATCCTGCAAGTTGATCCAGAGGAAGGCAAAAAAAAACTGTGAGGTAGAAGCCAATTTTCCTCACTTTAGGGGAATAAAAATTCCTTCCCGACTCCAATCAGGCAATCAGAATAACTCCCTGGATCAACGACCCCTCTCTAGTAGCTATAGCCTGTAATATTATTACGCTCTAGAAATACATCCAGGCCCCTCTTGAATTCCTTTATTGTTCTCACCATCACCACCTCTTCGGGCAGAGAGTTCCATAGTCTCACTGCTCTTACCATAAAGAATCTTCTTCTATGTTTGTGTACAAACCTTCTTTCCTCCAGACGCAGAGGATGTCCCCTCGTCACCGTCCTGGGAATGAATAGATGATGGGATAGATCTCTGTACTGACCCCTGATATATTTATACATATTAATTAGATCTCCTCTCAGTCGTCTTTTTTCTAAAGTGAATAACCCTAATTTTGATAATCTTTCAGGGTACTGTAGTTGCCCCATTCCAGTTATTACTTTAGTTGCCCTCCTCTGGACCCTCTCCAGCTCTGCTATGTCTTCCTTGTTCGCTGGAGCCCAGAACTGTACACAGTACTCCATGTGTGGTCTGACTAATGATTTGTAAAGTGGTAGGACTATGTTCTCATCATGGGCATCTATGCCCCTTTTGATGCAACCCATTATCTTATTGGCCTTGGCAGCAGCTGCCTGACACTGTTTTTTGCAGCTTAGTTTGCTGTTTATTAAAATTCCTAGATCTTTTTCCATGTCAGTGTTACCGAGTGTTTTACCATTTAATAAGTACGGGTGACTTGCATTATTCCTTCCCATGTGCATAACTTTACATTTGTCAGTGTTAAACCTCATCTGCCACTTATCTGCCCAAGTCTCCAATCTATCCAGATCGCTCTGTAGTAGTATACTGTCCTCATCAGTGTTAATTACTTTACACAGTTTAGCGTCATCTGCGAAAAATTTTATTTTACTATGCAAGCCTTCTACAAGATCATTAATAAATATATTGAAGAGAATAGGGCCCAATACTGACCCCTGAGGTACTCCACTAGTGACAGTGAGTATTTACCATTAATAACCACCCTCTGTTTTCTATCATTGAGCCAGTTACTTACCCACTTACAGACGTTTTCTCCCAGTCCGAGCATTCTCATTTTATATACTAACCTTTTATGTGGTACAGTGTCAAATGCTTTGGAGAAGTCCAGATACACGACATCCATTGATTCGCCGCTGTCAAGTCTAGAACTTACCTCCTCATAGAAACTGATTAAATTTGTTTGACATGATCAATCCCTCCTGAAGCCATGCTGATATGGCGTTATTTTCTTATTTCCGTTAAGATGCTCTAACATAGCATCTCTCAGAAAACCTTCAAACAGTTTACCCACAACAGATGTTAAACTTACCGGCCTATAGTTTCCAGGCTCTGTTTTTGGACCCTTTTTGAATATTAGCACCACATTTGCCATGCGCCAATCCTGTGGGACATTCCCTGTCAATATAGAATCTGCAAATATCAGAAATAAGGGTCTGGCTATAACATTACTTAATTCCTTTAGGATACGGGGTTGTATGCCATCTGGTCCTGGCGATTTTGTCTATTTTAATCTTTTGAAGTCGCTTTTGCACTTCTTCCTGGGTCAGACAGGACACTTTTAATGGGGAATTTATTTCAACATTCGGCATGTCATCTGACAGTTTATTTTCCTCAGTGAATACATTGGAGAAAAAAATATTTAACAGCTTTGCTTTCTCCTCGTCGCTCTCTGCGATTCCCCCTCATTACTCTTTAACGGGCCGACACCTTCAGATTTATACTTTTTAACATTTATATAATTGAAGAACATTTTAGGGTTAGTTTTACTCTCTTTGGCAATTAATCTCTCAGTCTCTAGTTTGGCCGCTTTTATTTGTTTTTTACATGTTCTATTTTTTTTCTTAGTTTTTCAGTGCTTCCGTGCTACCTTCCTGTTTTAGTGTTTTATAGGCTTTCTTTTTGTCATTTATTGCTTTCTTTACAGTTCTGTTTATCCACATTGGTTTCTTTTTGTTCCTTAACCTTTTATTCCCATACGGTATGTACCTCTCACAATGAGATTTTAGGATGCTTTTAAAGATATCCCATTTTGTGGCTGTATTTTTATTTGTGAGGACTTCATCCCATTTAGTTAGGCCTATGGCCTCTCTTAGTTGGCTAAATTTAGCTTTTTTGAAGTTTGGTATTTTTGTTCCTCCCTGTAGAAACGCTCTTTTGAATGATAATTGGAAAGTTATTACTTTGTGGTCACTATTTCCCAGGTGTCCCCCAACCTGCACATCTGTTGTTCTGTCAAGCCTATTGGTTAATACTAAGTCCAGTATGGCCGTCCCTCTAGTCGGGTCCTGAACCAGTTGGGAAAGGTAATTGTCTTTGGTTATTGCCAAGAACCTGTTTCCTTTATGAGATATACAAGTTTCAGTTTCCCAGTCTATATCTGGGTAGTTGAAGTCCCCCATAATAACCACCTCATTATGATTTGCCGCCTCGTCTATCTCGTTTAGTTGTAGATTTTCTGTGGACTCTGGTATATTAGGTGGTTTATAGTAAACTCCTATTAGTAATTTATTATTGTTTTTAGCGTCATGTATCTCTACCCACAGTGACTCCACATGTTCATGTCCCTCAGTTATATCTTCCCGGACTGTGGGCTTTAGACAGGGCTTTACATAAAGGCAGACCCCTCCCCCTCTCCGGTTTTGACGATCCTTTCTAAACAGCCTGTAACCCTGTACATTAACTGCCCAGTCATAGCTATCATCCAGCCATGTCTCAGTTATTCCTCCTCATATGTCACAGTCCATACTGTGCGATTTTTGTTGCAAAACTATCCATAGACTAGAAACCAGTCCATATAGTGAAGATTAACATGAATATATTAATTATTAATTATTTCACCTGTATATCTTTATATATTTATGAATATTAGGGTTGTACATGTATCAATATAACTTAAATCACGATTTTTAATAAAAACGCAACAAAAACGCATCAATACCGCACATGCGTTTTTTTTATTTTGGTGCGTTTTTTGTTGCAATAGTATCTAGAGTATGTATCAAGTTTGCAGAGTGAAGACTACTGCAAAATATATTGTCTATACTGCTCTTTATTGGAGAAAATAACATTGTTTTATTTAAAGTGATCCTACATTTAAAATCCAGTACTGAGTTTGAGGAAAACTCGATCCAATTCCTAATTTGCAAATCTCTGGGATCCTCTATAAAAGGAGAGACATTATGGAGGGTAGGTCAACCACTGAGGAAGGGGCCACTAAGAGCCCCGAAATGCATCTGGTACTGGACCCCCCAATTCAACAGAAGGACCATCAACCTTTGCAGCTTTAAACCCCTTTGGAAGAAATCCACTGAGGGTATACCATATGCATCTGCAGAGCCGTGGATTATAAAGGAACTACTGGCGCCAGTAAGTGAAAAACTTACATCGTTTAACTAAAGGACAATCTGTTTAAATCCCTTTGAAATCTTTGGATACATTGCATATTATGCCACGCGGGACGCCGCAGACTGCTGATCGGAACCGCCTATGTATACCTGTTACGTGAGTAGACAAAATAATCATAGACGGAATATGCACTTGCGATTAAAGATTAAATATAATCGACAGACATGTACTGAGGTTGTATTGAGCTGATTAAAGAAACCCACCAAGCTTATAGTGAAAAAAATAGGATAACTCGCGATTATATGCAAAAGGTGTTGGACATTGGATCGAATTTTGGGATTCATTAATACTTTTTCTTGCGATTATTTATTCGAATATTCATTTGAAAATTTATCCGAAAATTTGAAGATTGGTCAACAAGATAACCATTGTGTTGTATTTACCCTGTGGTTTTATAATTGTTTGTAGGTATTTTTTAGTCTGGCCAGACCTGTGTATTTAATTAAGTTTTTAACATTGTGATTATATAAAGTTTTAACATTGTGATTATGATATAGAATGTATTTTATCTATTGAATAAAGTACCATTGACTCTACTGGGTGGGCCATTTATATGACTACACCTTAATAAAATGGGAATGGTTGGTGATATTAACTTCCTGTTTGTGGCACATTAGTATATGTGAGGGGGAAAACTTTTCAAGATGGGTGGTGACCATGGCGGCCATTTTGAAGTTGGCCATTTTGAATCCAACTTTTGTTTTTTCAATAGGAAGAGGGTCATGTGACACATCAAACTTATTGGAAATTTCACAAGAAAAACAATGGTGTGCTTGGTTTTAACGTAACTTTATTCTTTAATGAGTTATTTACAAGTTTCTGACCACTTATAAAATGTGTTCGATGTGCTGCCCATTGTGTTGGATTGTCAATGCAACCCTCTTCTTCCACTCTTCACACACTGATAGCAACACCACAGGAGAAATGCTAGCACAGGCTTCCAGTATCCGTAGTTTCAGGTGCTGCACATCTCGTATCTTCACAGCATAGACAATTGCCTTCAGATGCGAGATGTGCAGCACCTGAAACTACCACTACTATCTGAACATCACTGATGTCACCTTCACCAAACTCAGGGTCACATGCCTGACCCCTCGCATAACACCAGCTCCCACGTGAGTCTCATCGTTGCTACTTGCCTGCCTACCAGAGGAAGCAGCGGATCACTCCTCCACATCTTGGCTGGGCAGTAGCTGCTGACTGTCCTCTAGAAGCTCATCTTTGCTGAAAAGTGGAGCCGAGCTGATGGCATGCAATACGCCACGAGCATAAGGAACAGAAAATGAAAGCGAGCACAAAGCTTGTTCCCAGGCCATGCCAACTAAACATGGTGTCAGAGGAACCCACTTACTCCTGGATGGGGTTGTCTAATGTCACTTGATATGAAGTTGAAGACCGAGTCAACCATTCAAGGACAGCGGGGTTGCTGATCAAAACACGAATGCTGTATGACATTGGCAGCTCTGACCTGTCGCTGCACTGCTGCTACCACTCCTCCTTCTTCTGCTGCTACTTCTGCCTGCTTCAGAAACATTTTGGCCACTACCTGTTCCCTTAGAATGCCTGTCACCTGTCTGTCAGACATACTGTATTGTAATAGTAAGTGTAAAAGTAAAATAGCAGTAGTGATTAAGGGCTCTTTCACACTTGCGTTGTCCGGATGTGTTGTGTACTCCATTTGCCAGAATTACACGCCGGATCCAGAAAAACGCAAGTGAACTGAAAGTATTTGAAGACGGATCAGTCTTCAAAATGCGTTCAGTGTTACTATGGCAGCCAAGACGCTATTAAAGTCCTGGTTGCCATAGTAGTAGTGGGGAGCGGGGGAGCAGTATACTTACCGTCCATGTGTCTCCCGGGGCGCTCCAGAATGACATCAGAATGCCCCATGCGCATGGATGACGTGATCCATGCAATCACGTCATCCATGCGCGTGGGGCGCCCTGACGTCACTCTGAAGCGCCCCGGGAGCCGCACGGACGGTAAGTATGCTGCTTTCCACTACAGTTTACCATGGCAAACAGGACTTTAGCTTCCTGGCAGCCATGGTAACCATTCAGAAAAAGCTAAACGTCGGATCCGGTAATGCGCCGAAACGACGCATAGCTTAAGGCCGGATCCGGATAATGCATTTCAATGGGCATTAATTCCGGATCCGGCCTTGCGACAAGTGTTCAGGATTTTTGACCGGAGCAAAAAGCGCAGCATGCTGCGGTATTTTCTCCGGCCAAAAAACGTTCCAGTCCTGAACTGAAAACATCCTGATGCATCCTGAACAGATTTCTCTCCATTCAAAATGCATGGGGATAATCCTGATCAGGAGTCTTCCGGCATAGAGCCCCGACGACAGAACTCTATGCCGGAAAAGAATAGCGCAAGTGTGAAAGAGCCCTTACAGATATACTTACAGTACAGACTAAAGGTTTGGACACACCTTCTCATTCAAAGAGTTTTCTTTATTTGCATGACTATGAAAAATGTAGATTCACACTGAAGGCATCAAAACTATGAATTAACACATGTGGAATTATATACATAACAAAAAAGTGTGAAACAACTGAAAAGATGTCTTATTCTAGATTCTTCAAAGTAGCCACCTTTTGCTTTGATTACTGTCCTTTTTAAGGACCAGTTCAGGTCTGAAGTCACTTTATGAAGCTTACATGATAGAAACCACCCAAAAATGACCCCATTCTAGAAACAACACCCCTCAAGGTATTCAAAACTGATTTTACAAACATTGTTGGCCCTTTAGGTTTTCCACAAGAATTAACGGAAAATAGAGATACAATTTCAAAATTTCACTTTTTTGGCAGGTTTTCCATTTTAATATTTTTTTCCAGTTACAAAGCAAGGGTTAACAGCCAAAGAAAACTCATTATTTATGGCCCTGATTCTGTACTTTACAGACACATCACATATGTGGTCGTACACTGCTGGGCGGGCACATGGCAGGGCGCAGAAGGAAAGTAAAGCCATACAGTTTTTGGAAAGCAGATTTTGCTAGACAGTTTTTTTTTGACACCATGTCCCATTTGAAGCCCCCCTGATGCACCCCTAGAGTAGAAGCTCCAAAAAAGTGACCCTGTTTAGAAAATACGGGATAGGGTGGAAGTTTTGTTGGTACTAGTTTAGGGTACATATGATTTTTGATTGCTCTATATTACACTTTTTGTGAGGCAAGGTAACAAGAAATAGCTTTTTTGGCACAGTTTTTTTTTTCATTTTTTTTTGTTAATTACAACATTCATCCGACGGGTTAGATCATGTGGTATTTTTATAGGTTGTCACGGACGCGGCGATTCCTAATATGTATACATTTTTATTTATTTATGTAAGTTTTACACAATGATTTCATTTTTTAAACAAAAAAAAAATCATGTTTTAGTGTTTCCATAGTCTAAGAGTCATAGTTTTTTCAGTTTTTGGGCGATTATCTTGGGTAGGGTAAGATTTTTGTGGGACGAGATGATGGTTTGATTGGCACTATTTTGGGGTGCATATGACTTTTTCATCGCTTGCTATTACACTTTTTGTGATGTAAGGTGAAAAAAAAATGGTTTATTTTGCACAGTTTTTATTTTTTACGGTGTTCACCTGAGGGGTTTGGTCATCTGGTACTATTATAGAGCCGGTCAATAAGGACGCTGCGATACCTAATATGTATACTTTTTTATATTTATGTAAGTTTTACACAATAATAGCTTTTTTAAAAGAAAAAAATTATGTTTTAGTGTCTCCATATTCTGAGCCATCTTTTTTTTATTTTTTTGGGAAATTGTCTTAGGTAGGGGCTCATTTTTTGCGGGATGAGGTAACTGTTAGATTGGTACTATTTTGGTGAGCATACACCTTTTTGATCGCTTGCTGTTGTACTTTATGTGATGTAAGGAGACAAAAACATTTTTATTTAGCACAGTTTTTATTTTTTATTTTTTTTGGTGTTCATCTGAGGGGTTAGGTCATTCTAATATGCTTATAGAGCTGGTCAATATGGTCGTGACGATACCAAATATGTTTATATGTCTTTTCCCTATTTAAAAATAATAATAATTTTACTTTATTTTTGGAAAAGGACGCTTTTTTTTTTACTTGAAACTTTTTTTTTTGTAAAACTATAATTTAATAAACTTTTTTTTTTGTCCCACTATGGGACAGGGTCTGATCCTTGTTTCAATACAGCACAATATATCTGTATTGTGCTGTATTGAACTGTTAGTGTCTTACACTGTAAGACGCTAACAGTTACCTAGGAGACCCAGCCTGGGGGCGGGGACCCGATGTATGAGGTGAGGGAGCGCAAACCTCCCATATGCCGCCGTCAGCGCTGACCGCAGCATATGAAGGGTCAATCGCACGCGGGGGACGGAACGACTGCAGGACTAGAACGCTCGTCCTCGAGCACTAAGTGCCGGCAATTGAGGACGAGCATTCTCGTCCTGGGTTGTTAAGGGGTTAACAGATTGAATTATACTGTATATAAAATCTGTGAATGCCCCAAATTCTGTAGTGTCCGACCGCAGTTTCACCCCAATAATAAAACCAATCTTATGTATCAAAGAATGGTGATGGTGACAACAACTCTTCCTCTTCATGCTCATCTAGGGCCTGATCCAGCACTCTTCGCAGGGCACGCTCCAGAAAAAACGCATATGGGATGAGGTTGATGATGTTGTCTTGGGTTTGACTGACCAGGTTTTGTCACCTCCGCAAAAGGACGCATGAGCCTACAGCCATTGCGCATGAGCGTTCAGTAACACGGCCAAAAAAGACCCAGCTCCGAAGAGGCTGTCCTATTTTTTTATTTAAAAAATCAGTTCTTACCAGTTTAATCCCTGTTACGTCCCCTATCAGGGGCCGGTGTATGGAATAGATTTTAGGAAACGGGAGATGGAAAAAGATGCTTGGTCGGTCCTCTTGGGGAACTGCGCGTGCGCCGTGCAATGTACTGTGCTACCCTATATGAGTGGTATGTTAAGTAGTACTATTCCTATCAGTTTAATCCCTGTTACATCCCCTATCAGGGGACGTGTATCGAACAGATTTTAGACAACCGCAAAGAGTTGTCAATAGTTGACACACTCATGACATAAATTTTATTATTATTATTTTTATTTATTTTATGCGTCAATCTTGGTGTAGTGATGACTGTGCTTGTGCACACGTTTGGGAGATTGCAGGCAATGGCGGTTTTTCAAAGCCTATTGTCGTGCTGAGTTAGTTCAGTCACAGTTAAGTGACCCAGACAACAATGATTCTGCAGTGTGGGCCCATTGTTGGCCTAGTAGGCTTTAATGATCATCTTAGATGATCACAAAGAAAATTCATGTTTTTTTCTATGCAAAATTATCCAGGCGATCGCTTTTGGTCTGTTCACAATGAAGCAACGACCTTATCATCTGGGGTGTGCCAACATTGCCATTGCCAACACACTCAGAGGTGATCACTTCATTGTGATACGCAAGCCCCTTCACCACAACAAGGTAACGATCACAAAGGGGAATTAACACATGTATGTGCTTTTTTTTTTTTTGCAGCCACAGTGCAGCACCAGAAAAATTAAGCATGTTCACATGCCTGAAAAATGAGGAATTGTTGCAGCCGCAATTGATGTTTTCCAGGCAGAAAGTGCACTAAAACATTGCGGCTTGAACCCTAGTTGGTAACGGAGAAGTCACGCAAGTCATCCGGCATGCAGAGATAAAATACAGTAGCGTGTGGACCATTTTTAGCCCAAGGCATCTCATCTCATCAGACCTTTTTTAGTCAAATGTATCGCCCACTGTCAGTCCCTTTGGGATCCATGCCTCATTCATCTTAATAAAGGTGAGGTAATCTAGACTTTTTTGACTTAGGCGACTTCTCTTCTCAGTGACAATACCTCCTGCTACGCTGAAGGTCCTTTCTGACAGGACACTTGAAGCGGGGAGGGCCAGAAGTTCTATCGTAAATTAGGATATCTCAGGCCACAGGTCAAGCTTGCACACCCAGTAGTCAAGGGGTTCATCGCTCCTCAGAGTGTCGATATCTGCAGTTAAGGCGAGGTAGTCTGCTACCTGTCGGTCGAGTTGTTCTCTGAGGGTGGACCCCGAAGGGCTGTGGCGATGCGTAGGACTTAAAAAGCTCTGCATGTCCTCCATCAACAACACGTCTGTAAAGCGTCCAGTCCTTGCCGGCGTGGTCGTGGTAGGAGGAGGATTACTTTCACCTCTTCCCCTGTTACATTCCCATTGTGCTGTGACATCACCCTTATACGCTGTGTAAAGCATACTTTTTAACTTGTTTTGGAACTGCTGCATCCTTTCCGACTTCTGGTATTTCGGTAACATTTCAGCCACTTTCTGCTTATACCGGGGGTCTAGTAGCATGGCCACTTAGTACAGGTCGTTTTCCTTCAGCCTTTTTATACGAGGGTCCCTCAACAGGCATGACAGCATGAAAGACCCCATTTGCACAAGGTTGGATGCCGAGCTACTCATGTCCCGTTCCTCATCCTTACTGATCTCATTGAAGGTCTGTTCTTCCCCCCAGCCACGTACAACACCACGGGTACCAGATGGGTGACAACGAGCACCCTGGGATGCCTGCTGTGGTTGGTCTTCCTCCTCCTCAAAGCCACATTCTTCCTCATACTCCTCTTCCAGTGTTGCCGCAGGTCCAGCAAGCGATGCTGATAAGGCTGTTTCTGGTGGGGATGGTGACCACAACTCTTCCTCTTCAAGCTCATCTACGGCCTGATCCAGCACTCTTCGCAGGGCACGCTCCAGGAAGAAAACAAATAGGATGATGTCGCTGATGGTGCCTTCGGTCTGACTAGCGTTGTACTATCAGATTCAACACATGTGACATGCACGGCACATGTGTCAACTTGCCCAAATTCAATGCCGCCAACAAATTGCTTCCGTTGTCACACACCAATTTGCTGATCTCCAGTTGGTGCGGAGTCAGCCACTGATCCACCTATGCGTTCAGGGCGGACAGGATTGCTGGTCCGGTGTGACTCTGTCGTATCCAGGATGTGGAATAGCCCCTGGGGAGCTGAGGGGTGCAGTTGATGTGGAGCAAGACGCAGTAGCAGAAGAGGGCTCAGCTGAGGAGGTTAGCGAAGAGGGTGGAGTAGGAGGAGTACAGGAGGTGGCAGCAGGCCTGCCTGCAAGTTGTGGTGGTGTCACCAACTCCTCTGCAGAGCCACGCATTCCATGCTTGGCAGCCATCAGTAGGTTTGCCCAATGCGCAGTGTACGTGATATACCTGCCCTGACCGTGCTTTGCAGACCAGGTATGAGTGGTCAGATGGACCCTTGCCCCAACACTGTGTGCCAGACATGCCATGACTTCCTTTTCCACAATAGAGTACAGATTAGGGATTGCCTTTTGTGAAAAGAAATTTTGTCCGGGTACCTTCCACTGCTGTGTCCCAATAGCTACAAATTTTTTAAAGGCCTCAGACTCCACCAGCGTGTATGGTAAAAGCTGGCGGGCTAAGAGTTCCGACAAGCCAGCTGTCAGATGCTGGGCTCTGTGACATTGGCTTCTTGCGCTCAAACATTTCCTTGACAGATACCTGACTGTGGGCAGATGAGCAGGAACTGCTCAAGGCGAGAGGCGGAGTGGCGGGTGGTTGAGAGGGGGCAAGGAGGACAGCAGTGGTTGACGTGGCTGAAGATGCTGGACCAGGAGGAGGATGGTGGCTTTGAGTTTGTGTGCTACTTGTACTTGTCATCATGTGTTGATCCCATAGGCATTTGTAATGTGAGATCATGTGCCTTCGCAAAGCAGTTGTACCTAGGTGGGTGTTGGACTTCCCACGACTCAGTTTCTTTTGGCACAGGTTGCAAATGGCATTGCTGTTATCAGAGGCAGACACACAAAATAAAAAATGCCACACTGCTGAGCTTTGCAATGACGGCATTCTGGTGGTGGCAACAGCATGCTTGGCGTGCTGTCTGGCTGACCCCAGGTGCCGATACATGCTGTCTGACTGTGCCACTAGCTCCTTGCGATGACCTCCCCCTGCTTCCAACTCGTCTCCTCCTCCTCTCTGTCTCCCCATCTGAACTTTCCCCCTGTTCTTCTTCTCTTTGAGCGGGCACCCACGTGACATCCACGGACACATCTTCATCATCAACCGCTTCACTTGTATCTGACAACTCGGCAAAGGAAGCAGCAGCGGGTGCAACATCATCATCATCATCACACCAAATGTCCATGTGTGTAATGTTGCCTGAATGAGACATATCCCTGTTATCTACATCCTCTGGCAATAATGGTTGCGCATCACTCATTTCTTCCAACTGATGTGTAAATAACTCCTCTGACAGATCAAGTGAAGCAGCTGTGGTGCTAGTGTTGGTGGTGGCGGCAGGCGGGCGAGTGGTAACTTGAGAGGTGCCTGAAGCTGAGCTGGAGGAGAATGGCGCGTCAAGATTCCGAGTGGAAGCTGTAGAAGATTGGGTGTCCTGTGTTAGCCAGTCAACTATGTCCTCAGAACTTTTCAAATTCAGGGTACGTGGCCTCTGAACACTGGACATTGTTCTAGGGCCAAAGGAAATCACACGCTTGCAGGCAACTGCAATTATATTGCAGTGAAAAAATAGTTTTATGTTTTTAAATGCAAGCTATTTGACACCAGATATGAGTGGTGGTACTGGGCACTGGCAGTAGTGGGCACAGTACACGCTGTGGGCCTGACACACACGCTTGTAGGCAACTGCAATTAAATTACAGAGAAAAAAAAAAAAAAACAGACTGATGTACCAGCCCTAAAAAGGGCTTTTTGGGGTGCTGTCAGGACGCTGTCCTTACAGCAGATCAGATGAGTCTTTCAGGACTGGGGTGGACACTGAATACACTGGCCTAGCTATCGATTTCCCTATTAAATCAGCAGCAGCTGCACTGTCCCTGCTCTCTCTAACACTGCAGCTTCAGAATGAATCTAAGATGGATGCTGTCCTTGCTTATTGATAGGAGGTGGGAGGGTATGCTGGTGATTGGCTGAAATGTCTCTGCTGACTGTGAGGTACAGGGTCAAAGTTTGCTCAATGATCACGTATAGGGGGCGGACCAAACATTGCATATGAATACGAATATACCGAACATCGCATACGAATTGTTCGGGACATCTCTAACAATGACCACCAAGTTGACCTCAATCTTACCAGTGCTGATTACTGGGTGGCCACCGTGCTGGATCCCTGCTACCTGCACAAAGTGCTGTCCTTGCTTCCACCACTGGAGCACGAACAGAAGATGCGCGAGTACAAGCGCATGCTGGTAGACATACTACTGTTGGCGTTCCCACTTGTCAGTGGGAGCTCAGTGGAAGCATGAGAAGGAGGAGAAAGTCGCCAATGCTTTTGGTGCACCGCTATCACCTCAGGAGGGAGGGTTACCGTGGCCGAAATAAGGAAAAGCTTTGTCAGCTCGCCACAACGTCCAGCACCACCATCTGATACGGACCGTCTTAGCAGGAGGCAGCGTTTCAGCAACATGGTGCAAGAGTACATGTACACATGTCTGCACATACTGACTGATGGGTCTGCTCCATATAACTTCTAGGTAACCAAATTAGGCACATGGCCTGAACTTGCCCTTTATGCCTGTTCAGCTGCATTCATAGTATTCAGTATATTGGGCAGACTAGATGGGCCAAATGATTCTTAGCTGCCGACACATTCTATGTTTCTAAGTGCATTGTTGGAACGTGTGTTTAGCGTGAGGAGGATGGTCACGGACACGCGCATTTGCCTGTTCACAGCCAACATGGACCAGCAGGACTCTTCGTACCTTGGGAAGATTACAAGTATACCGAGCCATTGTTATACTCCAACACAAATAAATAAATAAATAATGTGAGACAAATAAAAATACATTAAAAAAAATAATAATGTTGGCTACCTGCTCCGCCTGCACCACCACATCCATCTCCTCCTCCACTCGGACTTCCACCTCCTGGCTCAAGATTATTATGTTATATACTGGCGTACTGGAGTAGAGAAGTATACCAGCCGCACCCAGCCAATGTTATACTCTTTGCCATTTCTCAATGTTTTCGGGTCTCCACAAGCCAAAATAAATAAATAAAAAACACATCCATGTCCATATCATCCTCAACTTCCTACTCCATTTGGACCTCTGCCTCCTGGTTCAAGATTATTATTTTTCATTTTTCTGTATTTTGTTTTTTTAGGTCATTTCCCTATGCACATTTCTTATTTTGCAGATCAATTGTACTGCTCTTGCCCCCATTTTGGTTCATTTTGCAGCCCTCTAGCCTTTTCTATGACTTTTTTTACAGCCATTTTTCAGACCCAAAGTTTGGGTCACCATTGACTTGAATAGGGTTTTATGTTTGGGGTCAAGTTCAGAAACTGAACTGAACTTTGAAATAAAGTTCGGTCGAACCAGAACATTCACCAGTCTGCTCATCACTAATCACTGCAACTGGCAATCTGCTGTTTGGCTGTCTGCATGGCATTATGGGTGATCCCTCGTTCCCGCGCTTATTGCTTCCTCCTTCTAACATTTTAGCCATTTTTCGAAAAAATACTATTTGCTACCACAAAGTGCGAGGAATTCGACTTTGGGATGAACCAAATTTTTCCTGAGATTCGGATTGAATTCCACTAGAATTCCTTTTGCCCATAGCAACGAATCAGATTCCACCTTTCATTTTTGACAGCTCCTTTG
The DNA here is from genome assembly GCF_014858855.1 of Bufo gargarizans. NCBI lineage: Eukaryota > Metazoa > Chordata > Amphibia > Anura > Bufonidae > Bufo > Bufo gargarizans. Next base: position 97,168,107 of record NC_058086.1, on the reverse strand, counting down.
GAAAATTAAAGGTGGAATCTGGTTGCTATAGGCAACTAAACCAGTTTGATAATGAACCCATGAGTGTTAGGGTATCATCTTGGCAAAAGAAGTTCAATGTGGATAAATGTAAAGTTATGCATTTGGGTACTAATAATTAGAGTTGAGCGAACACCTGGATGTTCGGGTTCGAGAAGTTCGGCCGAACTTCCCGGAAATGTTCGGGTTCGGGAGGAGAGAGGTCCCGTAACAGAGAATCTGGCTTCATGTCATAGCAGAGAATCAGGCTTCACGTCACCCAACACTGGAACAGTCCATTGTCAGATATTTAAGGCCCAGGCACCCAGGCAGAGGAGAGAGGTCCCATAACAGAGAATCTGGCTTCATGTCAGCAGAGAATCAGTCTGCATGTCATAGCAGAGAATCATGCTTTACGTCACCCAACACTGGAACAGTCCATTGTCAGATATTTAGGCCCAGGCACCCAGGCAGAGGAGAGAGGTCCCGTAACAGAGAATCTGGCTTCATGTCAGCAGAGAATCAGTCTTCATGTCATAGCAGAGAATCAGGCTTCACGTCACCCAACACTGGAACAGTCCATTGTCAGATATTTAGGCCCCGGCACCCAGACGGGGTGCCCCGCAATATAATGGTAAAATGAAAATAAAAATAGGATTGAATGAGGAAGTGCCCTGGAGTACAATAATATATGGTTAAGGGGAGGTAGTTCATGTCTAATCTGCACAAGGGATGGACAGGTCCTGTGTGATCCATGCCTGGTTCATTTTTATGAACGTTAGCTTGTCCACATTGGCATTGTAGACAGGCGGCTGTGTTTGTCTGTAATGACGCCCCCTGCCGTGCTGAATACACGTTCAGACAAAACGCTGGCCGCCGGGCAGGCCAGCACCTCCAAGGCATAAAAGGCTAGCTCTGGCCACGTGGACAATTTAGAGACCCAGAAGTTGAATGGGGCCGAACCATCAGTCAGCAAGTGGAGGGGTGTGCACACGTACTGTTCCCCCATGTTAGTGAAATGTTGACTCCTGCTAACACGCTGCGTATCAGGTGGTGGTGCAGTTAGCTGTGGCGTGTTGACAAAACTTTTCCACATGTCTGCCATGCTAACCCTGCCCTCAGAGGAGCTGGCTGTGATACAGCTGCCTTGGCGACCTCTGCCTTGACCTTGGGCTTCCACTTGTTCCCCAGTGACATTTGGAAATGCTCTCAGTAGCGCGTCTACCAACTTGTGCTTGTACTCGCGCATCTTCCCATCACGCTCCAGTGCAGGAAGTAAGGTGGGCACATTGTCTTTGTACCGTGGATCCAGCAGGGTGGCAACCTAGTAGTCCCCACACGTTAAAATGTGGTCAACTCTGCTGTCGTTGCACAGGCACTGCAGCATGTAGTCACTCATGTGTGCCAGGCTGCCCAGAGGTAAGGACAAGCTGTCCTCTGTGGGAGGCGTATCGTCATCGTCCTGCGTTTCCCCCCAGCCACGCACCAGTGATGGGCCCGAGCTGCGTTGGGTGCCACCCCGCTGTGACCATGCTTCATTCTCATCCTCCTCCACCTCCTCCTCATCCTCGTCCTTCAGTAGTGGGCCCTGGCTGGCCACATTTGTACCTGGCCTCTGCTGTTGCAAAAAAACTCCCTCTGAGTCACTTCGAAGAGACTGGCCTGAAAGTGCTAAAAATGACCCCTCTTTCTCCTCCTCCTCCTCCTCCTCCTCCTGGGCCACCTCCTCTTCCATCATCGCCCTAAGTGTTTTCTCAAGGAGACATAGAAGTGGTATTGTAACGCTGATAACAGCGTCATCGCCACTGGCCATGTTGGTGGAGTACTCGAAACAGCGCAACAGGGCACATAGGTCTCGCATGGAGGCCCAGTCATTGGTGGTGAAGTGGTGCTGTTCCGCAGTGCGACTGACCCGTGCGTGCTGCAGCTGAAACTCCACTATGGCCTGCTGCTGCTCGCACAGTCTGTCCAGCACGTGCAAGGTGGAGTTCCACCTGGTGGGCACGTCGCATATAAGGCGGTGAGCGGGAAGGCCGAAGTTACGCTGTAGCGCAGACAGGCGAGCAGCAGCAGCATGTGAACGCCGGAAGCGCGAACAGACGGCCCGCACTTTATGCAGCTCTGTTATGTCGGGGTAGTTGTGTATGAACTTCTGCACCACCAAATTCAGCACATGCGCCAGGCAAGGGATGTGCGTCAAACCGGCTAGTCACAGAGCTGCAACGAGATTTCACCCATTATCGCATACCACCAGGCCGGGCTTGAGGCTCACCGGCAGCAACCACTCGTCCGTCTGTTGTTCTATACCCCGCCACAACTCCTGTGCGGTGTGGGGCCTGTCCCCCGAACATATGAGTTTCAGAATGGCCTGCTGACGTTTACCCCGGGCTGTGCTGAAGTTGGTGGTGAAGGTGTGTGGCTGACTGGATGAGCAGGTGGAAGAAGAGGAGGAGGAAGCCGAGTAGGAGGAGGAGGCAACAGGAGGCAAAGAATGTTGCCCTGCGATCCTTGGCGGCGGAAGGACGTGCGCTAAACAGCTCTCCGCCTGGGGTCCAGCCACCACTACATTTTCCCAGTGTGCAGTTAGGGAGATATAGCGTCCCTGGCCGTGCTTACTGGTCCACGTATCTGTGGTTAGGTGGACCTTGCCACAGATGGCGTTGCGCAGTGCACACTTGATTTTATCGGATACTTGGTTGTGCAGGGAAGGCACGGCTCTCTTGGAGAAGTAGTGGCGGCTGGGAACAACATACTGTGGGACAGCAAGCGACATGAGCTGTTTGAAGCTGTCTGTGTCCACCAGCCTAAATGACAGCATTTCATAGGCCAGTAGTTTAGAAATGCTGGCATTCAGGGCCAGGGATCAAGGGTGGCTAGGTGGGAATTTATGCTTTCTCTCAAATGTTTGTGAGATGGAGAGCTGAACGCTGTATTGTATAGCCGCACTGTAAACTAGATATGTGGAGTAAAATAATACAGAGAAAGGGGTAGTAAATAGACATAAAAATTAATACCAATTCAACATAGACCATAGGTGAATTTAAATGAAGGAGGAAAAATAAGTAGCCATAAGCCCCCATAGGAAAAAGGGAAAAATTATAGTAGAGTCCAAGTTGACTAATCCCTTGAATGGAATATAGGGAAGTTACACTAGGATACATGAGAATTCTATAGGTGGAATTATCACATATATGCACTAACTCAGTTAATTATAGTTCTCAAACGGTGAAGGAATGCAAGGTAGTATGGTAAATAAATCACTAGTAGCACTAATAATATAATAATTAAAATATTTAAAATTAATAATTTCTAAAAATCTTTTCAAAAAAAGAAGTAAAAAAAGCATTAATATTAAAATATAATACAGATAATTAAAATAATATTAAAAAATCTAAATCTAAATTAATAATAAAAATATATGTGCATAAAGAAGGAATTAGAAGTAAATACAATAGATAGAAGTAATAGTAACATCACCAAAATCATGCTAATCACTAAAACAAAAATTCCACCACAACAAATAATAATAATAAAATAATATAATAAATATATATATAAAAAACTAAAAAATAATATATAAAAAAATAATAAAAAAATAAAAAATCATCAATAATCTATAATATAATAATAACATAAATCATAATGCATGCACAGAACTTACCCTCGGAAACATGGCGACGTGAAAGGGAAAACCGGAACATCTGGAATTAGAGAGAAGTGTTTTAGGGGTCTGAACATCCATTTAAAATCTATATATGAGAATGTTGAAGTAATTAATAATTAAGTAGCATGAATTAATATAATCAGGTATGGCTATACAATACTGAAAGAACAGCCCCTATATAGAAAGAAGACTACAATAGATAAAAAATCAAGCAAGGGGTCTGAACATAGTGAACAGTAATGTAAGGGCATGAATTTAGAATCAAGAGCAGTGATAATGATTGAGACTCGCTCCAAGAGGGAGAGCAGGCGCAGTATAACTTACTAAGGAGGAAAAAGTTAAAGTACCGTGACATGCGCGGAGAGGTCATACACCAGGAGTCGCACCGCTCACACGTCATAAAAAGAAGACAGGACGCAGCGATATGAACGCCATGAAGTGAAACCAGGAAGGAGCCCCAAGACATGCTCGGTAAAGGCAATGTGAGCCGAAATGATCAGCGCATCCCGCACGGCGCAGGTCAAAGCCTAATGAGTCAGAAAGACAGGGGAGGAGCTAATACCTGGGACTATTCAGTAGAGGCGCTGCGACTGGTCTAAAACAAATGTCCGCATTTAGGAAGAAGCTTATGCGCAGCACAGTATTTCGTCAGCAGCCTGCCGGCCACGATCATTGGCTGGCAGGCTGCTGATTTTTAAAAAATCCAATCAGCAGCCATTTAACCCCACATATTAGTAAATATGATGGGGTTATATGGCTGCTGTGCTCCTCTGCTCTTTCTTTTGGTCGGTTGGTTCCAGCAGAGTAGCAGAGGAGCACATCATCACTGTGAGTACCCACTACACCACACTTAGCCCCCAGATCACCCCAATTAACCCTTTGATCACCCCTTTGAGTCGCCCTGTCAATCACTAGTGAAAGGAAAAAAGGGATCAGTGCAAACTGTCACTTTTTTTTTCACTGGTATTGACCGTTAGGTTTCAGTATAGTTTAGGCCCCTTGGTTAGGTAGTTTAGGGATCGGTTAGCGCCCAGCCCACCGCACCGCAGTCCGTTATTCGCTGATTAGCGTATCGCTAATCAGCATTTGTACTTTTATAGTATCTGGAAGTGATCAAAACTGATCACGGTCAGATCTATAATAGTACTAGTGTCACTTTAGTTCTCCCTCCACCCAAAACGCAGTGTTTGCCCGATCATGCTGCACATTCACTTTACACGCACTGCGGCGATAAAAAAATCAGTTTTGATATTTTTTATCAACCGCAGCGGCCTCCGGTACTTCGCTAGCCTCCCATTTGTAAGACAGGCTTGCTTTTTTTTTCTTGGGTAGTCTCAGGGAATACCCCTAAATTTAGTTGCCCACATGTCTAACAGGGGGTATTCCTCTGAAGAGGCCTACAGGCTTCTGACCCAGTCGGATGAGGAGTGGAAACCCTCATCTGATGAATCCAGCGGGTCAGAATACGAACCTGTAGAAAGCAGTGGCTCTCTGACCCAAAGTTCGGACGAGGAGGCTGAGGTCCCTGATACCACCAGGCGTACCTGGCCCCGTGTCGTTAGACCGCAGGTTGCGCAGGATCCGCTTCAAGAGCAGCAGAGTGGGGCTGGTGCTGTCGGATTACGTGGTGAGGCATACACCAGCAGCCCAGCCCTTCCTGGACCTAGTACCAGCACTGCCGTACAACCTGGTGAAGTAGCGAGCACCAGAAGGGCAGTTGAAGCTGGTACGGTGGCACGTGCAGTAGTGACCCTGTCGCAGCCACCGCAAAGACGTGCCCGTAGAGCCCCTAGAATCCCTGAGGTGCTGGCAAACCCTGATTGGCAGTCCCCAACTTCAGCCGCACCTGTAGTTTTCCCTTTCACCGCCCAGTCTGGAGTTCGGGTTGAGACAGCTCAGATCGATTCGGCCCTGGGATTTTTTGAGCTGTTCTTGACTGCGGAGCTTTTAGACTTAGTCATGGCAGAGACAAACCGGTATGCCACACAATTTATCACCGCTAACCCGGGAAGCTTTTATGCCCAGCCTTTCCGGTGGAAACCAGTCCAAGTTTCCGAACTTAAAACTTTTCCGGGCCTCCTCCTCAACATGGGCCTGACAAAAAAGCATTAATTGCGGTCATATTGGTCCACGAACCCGATTCATCACATGCCCATGTTCTCTGCTGCTATGTCCAGGACACGATTTGAGACCATCCTGCGTTTCCTGCACTTTAGTGACAACACCGCCTCCCGTCCCAGGGGCCACCCTGCTTTTGACCGGCTCCACAAAATTCGGCCCCTCATAGACCATTTCAACCTGAAATTTGCAGATTTGTATACCCCTGAGCAAAACATCTGCATAGACGAGTCCCTGATACATTTTACCGGGCGCCTTGGCTTCAAACAATACATCCCAAGCAAGCGCGCCCGGTATGGGGTCAAATTGTATAAGCTCTGTGAAAGGGCCACAGGCTATACCCACAAATTTCGGGTCTATGAGGGAAAAGATCAGACCCTGGAGCCGGTCGGTTGCCCTGACTACCTGGGGAGCAGTGGGAAGACAGTTTGGGACTTGGTGTCACCCTTATTCGGCAAGGGGTACCATCTTTATGTGGACAATTTCTACACAAGTGTGGCCCTCTTTAGGCATTTGTTTCTAGAACGGATTGGCGCCTGTGGTACCGTGCGAACTAGTCGCGCGGGCTTCCCCCAACGGCTCGTTAGCACCCGTCTTGCAAGGGGGCAGAGGGCCGCACTGTGTAACGAAGAACTGCTCGCGGTGAAATGGAGAGACAAGCGTGACGTTTACATGCTCTCCTCCATTCACGCAGACACGACAATACAAATTGAGCGAGCAACCCGTGTAATTGAAAAGCCCCTCTCAGTCCATGACTATAACCTCCACATGGGAGGGGTGGACTTCAATGACCAGATGTTGTCTCCGTATTTAGTTTCCCGCAGAACCAGACGCTGGTATAAGAAGGTGTCTGTATATTTGATTCAATTGGCTCTGTACAATAGTTTTGTTCTCTACAGTAAGGCTGGGAGAACTGGATCCTTCCTCAAATTTCAGGAAGAGATCATCGCGAACCTCCTGTATCCAGGAGGTTCCGTGGCCCCATCCACCAGTGTAGTTAGCCGTCTACACGAGCGACACTTCCCCAGTGTCGTTGCTGGTACCTCAAACCGACCGCCACCCCGAAAAAAATGTCGTGTCTGTAGCAGGAGTGGAATAAGGCGTGACACCCGCTATTTCTGTCCTGACTGTCCGGACCACCCTGCCCTATGCTTAGGGGAGTGTTTCCGAAAGTACCACACACAGGTACACCTAGCATAGGGATCATCTCACCAGGATAGGCACACAGGGCTATTAGGGCCCATTTACTCACAGCTGCTGCAAACGTCTCCTTTCACATGGGACAAAGTGCCTAACGCACTTCGCCACATCTTTGGGCGATTCGCGCTTTTCCACATTGACCCATGGGGAAGGAGAGGTTTGTTCTATAAAGGTAAAAAAAACAAAAAACAAAACAAAAAAAACACCAGTAAGCAAACAAGTTAATGTTTAGTTCCAAAAGTTAAAGTTTACAGGTTCTGTTCCAAAGTTAATAAAATTATTGCGTTGTGGCCTGGTTTTTTCATATTTTTTTTTTTCTTTTTTTACCTTCCAGGTGGACCAACCGATCTACTAGCTGCAGCACCAATGTGCATTCTGACAGAAGCATTGCGCTGCTGTCAGATTACACGCAAGTCAGTGTATGCGGCGCTGCAAGACAGGATTTTCTCCTCTGCAGTGACAGATACGTTTGCCGAGGCATACGAGCTGAGGAGGAGGCGGCGTTCCTATGCTTTGGCAAACACTTTGTATATATATTTTAAAAAAAATCCCGGCAATGATTTATTCATCCACATCGATTGATGCGAATGGAGAAATCTGGTTTGCCAGGGCATACGAGCTAAGTGGGTATGGATGTAGGGCGGAGCTCCTATGTCCTAGCAGACGCCTTTCCCCTCCATTTTTTTTTTTTGGCAGAGATTTTTTCATCCACATTGATCGATGCGAATGAAGAAATCTGTGCCGTTCATTTTTTTCTTTCAGCCCAGAGGCTGAACGGAAAAAAAAATCTCATTACCTGTATGCTCAATATAAGGAGAATAGCAGAAACTCCTAATGCTGGCCATACATGTAATGATTGCAGAGACCCTCAAATGCCAGGGCAGTACAAACACCCCACAACTGACCCCATTTTGGAAAGAAGACACCCCAAGGTATTTGCTGAGGGGCATATTGAGTCCATGAAAGATTTAAATTTTTGTCCTAAGTTAGCGGAAAGTGAGACTTTGTGAGAAAAAACAAAAAAAAATCAATTTCCGCTAACTTATGCGAAAAAAATTCTATGAACTTGCCAGGCCCCTCATTGGATACCTTGGGGTGTCTTCTTTCCAAAGTGGGGTCACATGTGGGGTATTTATACTGCCCTGGCTTTTTAGGGGCCCTAAAGCGTGAGAAGAAGTCTGGGATCCAAATGTCTAAAAATGCCCTCCTAAAAGGAATTTGGGCCCCTTTGCGCATCTAGGCTGCAAAAAAGTGTGACACATCTGGTATCACCGTACTCAGAAGAAGTTGGGGAATGTGTTTTGGGGTGTCATTTTACATATACCCATGCTGGGTGAGATAAATATCTTGGTCAAATGCCAACTTTGTATAAAAAAATGGGAAAAGTTGTCTTTTGCCAACATATTTCTCTCACCCAGCATAGGTATATGTAAAATGGCACCCCAAAACACATTCCCCAACTTCTCCTGAGTACGGTGATACCAGATGTGTGACACTTTTTTGATGCCAAGGTGGGCAAAGGGGCACATATTCCAAAGTTCACCTTTCGGATTTTGCAGGCCATTTTTTACACATTTTGATTGCAAAGTACTTCTCACACATTTGGGCCCCTAAATTGCCAGGGCAGTATAACTACCCCACAAGTGACGCCATTTTGGAAAGAAGACACCCCAAGGTATTCTGTGAGGGGCATGGTGAGTTCCTAGAATTTTTTATTTTTTGTCGCAAGTTAGTGCAATATGAGACTTTGTAAGAAAAAAAAAAAAAAAAAAAAACCATCATCATTTTCCGCTAACTTGTAACAAAAAAAAAAAAATTCTAGGAACTCGCAGTGCCCCTCAGGGAATACCTTAGGGTGTCTTCTTTCCAAAATGGGGTAACTTGTGGTGTAGTTATACTGCCCTGGCAATTTAGGGGCCCAAATGTGTGAGAAGAACTTTGCAATCAAAATGTGTAAAAAATGGCCTGCGAAATCCGAAAGGTGCCCCTTTGCCCACCTTGGCTGCAAAAAAGTGTGACACATCTGGTATCGCCGTACTCAGGAGAAGTTGGGGAATGTGTTTTGGGGTGTCATTTTACATATACCCATGCTGGGTGAGAAAAATATCTTGGTCAAGCTTTTAATATCTGCATTTATGACTAGCCAGTATAGTCAGTGGCATATCCGTTTGGTGCATTTCTTCTGTGATTTATGATTATATTTTCATCCGCACAATGCTCCGTTTTGTGTAGGATGCCTTTGTGGTGCATGTGGACCGCGCCGACATCCTCCACCGTATGCAAAATATTTTTTGCTGGGGATAGTCGTTTGCTGCGGTCCACATGCGGTGGGACTGCTCCCCCAATGAAAAACACGCTACAGTGTTAGGGGTTGAGCAGCTCCCCCAGATTTGCCACTATATTTCTGTGTTTTTGTCTTGTTTTATATGTAGTGTATGTGCCTTTACCTGGCATTTAAACACTCTCCTTTGCACCTGGTAGCCTCCATCACATGGTCTGATATGGGTGTGGCTTACAGTCTGGCTTTGTTCACATTGCACTAGTTGTCCTGCTAGGCGGTTGTGTGGAAGCTTGGCTGTGAGCTGGATTACATCACCTTCAGACCTTGTTTACACCATAGGTAGCGTAGTGGTAGGACCCCTTGCCATGCTGAGAACCGTGACGTGGTGCATGTGGGCTCCGATATCTTCCTGACAGGACTATATTGGCAAAAGTCTCAGCTTTTAATATCTGCATTTATGACTAGCCAGTATAGTCAGTGGCATATCCGTTTGGTGCATTTCTTCTGTGATTTATGATTATATTTTCATCCGCACAATGCTCCGTTTTGTGTAGGATGCCTTTGTGGTGCATGTGGACCGCGCCGACATCCTCCACCGTATGCAAAATATTTTTTGCTGGGGATAGTCGTTTGCTGCGGTCCACATGCGGTGGGACTGCTCCCCCAATGAAAAACACGCTACAGTGTTAGGGGTTGAGCAGCTCCCCCAGATTTGCCACTATATTTCTGTGTTTTTGTCTTGTTCTATATGTAGTGTATGTGCCTTTACCTGGCATTTAAACACTCTCCTTTGCACCTGGTAGCCTCCATCACATGGTCTGATATGGGTGTGGCTTACAGTCTGGCTTTGTTCACATTGCACTAGTTGTCCTGCTAGGCGGTTGTGTGGAAGCTTGGCTGTGAGCTGGATTACATCACCTTCAGACCTTGTTTACACCATAGGTAGCGTAGTGGTAGGACCCCTTGCCATGCTGAGAACCGTGACGTGGTGCATGTGGGCTCCGATATCTTCGTGACAGGAATATATTGGCAAAAGTCTCAGCTTTTAATATCTGCATTTATGACTAGCCAGTATAGTCAGTGGCATATCCGTTTGGTGCATTTCTTCTGTGATTTATGATTATATTTTCATCCGCACAATGCTCCGTTTTGTGTAGGATGCCTTTGTGGTGCATGTGGACCGCGCCGACATCCTCCACCGTATGCAAAATATTTTTTGCTGGGGATAGTCGTTTGCTGCGGTCCACATGCGGTGGGACTGCTCCCCCAATGAAAAACACGCTACAGTGTTAGGGGTTGAGCAGCTCCCCCAGATTTGCCACTATATTTCTGTGTTTTTGTCAAATGCCAACTTTGTATAAAAAATGGGAAAAGTTGTCGTTTGCCAAGATATTTCTCTCACCCAGCATGGGTATATGTAAAATGACACCCCAAAACACATTCCCCAACTTCTCCTGAGTACGGCGATACCAGATGTGTGACACTTTTTTGATGCCAAGGTGGGCAAAGGGGCGCATATTCCAAAATGCACCTTTCGGATTTCACCGGTCATTTTTTACAGATTTTGATTGCAAAGTTCTTCTCACAAATATGGGCCCCTAAATTGCCAGGGCAGTATAACTACGCCACAAGTGACCCCATTTTGGAAAGAAGACACCCCAAGGTATTCCGTGAGGGGCACTGCGAGTTCCTAGATTTATTTTTTTTGTCACAAGTTAGCGGAAAATGATGATTTATTTTTTTTTCTCTTTTTTCCTTACAAAGTCTCATATTCCACTAACTTGCGACAAAAAATAAAAAATTCTAGGAACTCGCCATGCCCCTCTCGGAATACCGTGGGGTGTCTTCTTTCCAAAATGGGGTCACTTGTGGCGTAGTTATACTGCCCTGGCAATTTAGGGGCCCAAATGTGTGAGAAGTACCTTGCAATCAAAATGTGTAAAAAATGACCGGCAAAACCCGAAAGGTGCACTTTGGAATATGTGCCCCTTTGCCCACCTAGGCTGCAATAAAGTGTCACACATGTGGTATCGCCGTACTCAGGAGAAGTTGGGGAATGTGTTTTGGGGTGTCATATTACATATACCCATGCTGGGTGAGAAAAATATCTTGGTCAAATGCCAACTTTGTATAAAAGAAATGGGAAAAGTTGTCTTTTGCCAAGATATTTCTCTCACCCAGCATGGGTATATGTAAAATGACACGCCAAAACACATTCCCCAACTTCTCCTGAGTACGGCGATACCACATGTGTGACACTTTTTTGCAGCCAAGGTGGGCAAAGGGGCACATATTCCAAAGTGCACCTTTCGGATTTCATCGGTCATTTTTTACACATTTTGATTGCAAAGTTCTTCTCACACATTTGGGCCCCTAAATTGCCAGGGCAGTATAACTACCCCACAAGTGACCCCATTTTGGAAAGAAGACACCCCAAGCTATTCTGTGAGGGGCATGGTGAGTTCCTAGAATTTTTTATTTTTTGTCGCAAGTTAGTGCAATATGAGACTTTGTAAGAAAAAAAAATAATTCACATTTTTGTACCATAGTTTATAAACGCTATAACTTTTACCCAAACCATTTTTTTTTGCCCAAACATTTTTTTTTTATCAAAGACATGTAGAACTATAAATTTAGTGAAAAATTTATATATGGATGTCGTTTTTTTTGCAAAATTTCACAGCTGAAAAGTGAAAAATGTCATTTTTTTGCAAAAAAATCGTTACATTTTGATTAATAACAAAAAAAGTAAAAATGTCAGCAGCAATAAAATACCACCAAATGAAAGCTCTATTAGTGAGAAGAAAAGGAGGTAAAATTCATTTGGGTGGTAAGTTGCATGACCGAGCGATAAACGGTGAAAGGTGTGTAGTGCCGAAGTGTAAAAAGTGGCCTGGTCAAGAAGGGGGTTTCACCTAGCGGGGCTGAAGTGGTTAACAGGGAGGCAGGCTACGCTGATAATTTTAATTATAGGAAAATATAGAGTTCTAAAAAAAAAAAAAAAAAATTTAAGGAGAAGTAATAAAAGTTAATTTTTAGTATTAGTAACACGTGTAAACCATAAAGGAACACTGATGGCCCGAGTGGCCAATTGTAAATAATATCTGAACGCTGGCGTGTGACATGGTTGAGATGCTTGGTGACAGAGGTGGTGGTGTTGGTAGTACATCCTCTGTTTGCTGGACGGCAGGTGCCAACGTTCCTCCAGAGGCGGAGGAAGAGGCCGAGGCGGCAGCAGCAGAAGAGGCCGAGGCGGCAGCAGCAGAAGAGGCCGAGGCGGCAGCAGCAGGAGAGGCCGAGGCGGCAGCAGCAGGAGAGGCCGAGGCGGCAGCAGCAGAAGAGGTAGCAGGGGGAGCCTGAGTGACTTCCTTGTTTTTAAGGTGTTTACTCCACTGCAGTTCATGCTTTGCATGCAGGTGCCTGGTCATGCAGGTTGTGCTAAGGTTCAGAACGTTAATGCCTCGCTCCAGGCTCTGATGGCACAGCGTGCAAACCACTCGGGTCTTGTCTTCAGCACATTGTTTGAAGAAGTGCCATGCCAGGGAACTCCTTGAAGCTGCCTTTGGGGTGCTCGGTCCCAGATGGCGGCGGTCAGTAGCAGGCGGAGTCTCTTGGTGGTGGGTGTTCTGCTTTTGTCCACTGCTCCCTCTTTTGCTACGCTGTTGGCTCTGTCTCACCACTGCCTCTTCCTCCAAACTGTGAAAGTCAGTGGCACGACCTTAATTCCATGTGGGGTCTAGGACCTCATCATCCCCTGCATCGTCTTCCACCCAGTCTTGATCCCTGACCTCCTGTTCAGTCTGCACACTGCAGAAAGATGCAGCAGTTGGCACCTGTGTTTCATCATCATCAGAGAAGTGCTGAGGTGGTATTCCCATGTCCTCATCAGGAAAAATAAGTGGTTGTGCGTCAGTGCATTCTATGTCTTCCACCGCTGGGGAAGGGCTAGGTGGATGCCCTTGGGAAACCCTGCCAGCGGAGTCTTCAAAAAGCATAAGAGACTCAGACAGTTTCCCTGGTATGCATGGGTGTGATGTGACAGACTGATGGGCTTGGTTTTCAGGCGCCATCTGTGCGCTTTCTGCAGATGACTGGGTGGGAGATAATGTGAACGTGCTGGATCCACTGTCGGCCACCCAATTGACTAATGCCTGTACCTGCTCAGGCCTTACCATCCTTAGAACGGCATTGGGCCCCACCAAATATCGCTGTAAATTATGGCGGCTACTGGGACCTGAGGTAGTTGGTACACTAGGACGTGTGGCTGTGGCAGAACGGCCACGTCCTCTCCCAGCACCAGAGGGTCCACTAACACCACCACGACCATGTCCGCATCCCTTACTAGATGTTTTCCACATTGTTAACGTTTAGGGATGAGCGAACTCGAACTGTATAGTTCGGGTTCGTACCGAATTTTGGGGTGTCCGTGACACGGACCCGAACCCGGACATTTTCGTAAAAGTTCGGGTTCGGTGTTCGTCGCTTTCTTCGCGCTTTTGTGACGCTTTCTTGGCGCTTTTTGAAAGGCTGCAAAGCAGCCAATCAACAAGCGTCATACTACTTGCCCCAAGAGGCCATCACAGCCATGCCTACTATTGGCATGGCTGTGATTGGCCAGAGCACCATGTGACCCAGCCTCTATTTAAGCTGGAGTCACATAGCGCCGCCCGTCACTCTGCTCTGATTAGCGTAGGGAGAGGTTGCGGCTGCGACAGTAGGGCGAGATTAGGCAGATTAACTCCTCCAAAGGACTTGATTAACTGATCGATCTGCAGCTGTGGATCATTGAGCTGCTGATCCTCAATTGCTCACTGTTTTTAGGCTGCCCAGACCGTTTGTCAGTCACATTTTTCTGGGGTGATCGGCGGCCATTTTGTGTCTTGTGGTGCGCCAGCACAAGCTGCGACCAAGTGCATTTAACCCTCAATGGTGTGGTTGTTTTTTGGCTAAAGCCTACATCAGGGTGAAGCTGTCACACCAAGTGCATTTAACCAGCAATAGTCTGTTCATTTTTTGGCCATATACAAAATCAGGGGCAAGCTGCGCCTGTCACCAAGTGCATTTAACCCTCAATGGTGTGGTTGTTTTTTGGCTAAAGCCTACATCAGGGTGAAGCTGTCACACCAAGTGCATTTAACCAGCAATAGTCTGTTCATTTTTTGGCCATATACTAAATCAGGGGCAAGCTGCGCCTGTCACCAAGTGCATTTAACCCTCAATGGTGTGGTTGTTTTTTGGCTAAAGCCTACATCAGGGTGAAGCTGTCACACCAAGTGCATTTAACCAGCAATAGTCTGTTTATTTTTTGGCCATATCCCAGTCTAATTCTGTCACTAAATCCATACCGGTCACCCAGCGCCTAAATACTAGGCCTCAAATTTATATCCCGCTAAATCTGTCCTTAGTGCTGTAGCTGGGCGAGTTATTTAGTGTCCGTTCAAGCACATTTCTTGTTCTGGGTTGAAATACAATTCCCAATTTAGCAATTTCATAATTTAGTGGTTTCTGCTATATCAGAGCTATTTGAAATCTATCCCTAAAAGGGTATATAATATTCAAGGTGCACATTGGGTCATTCAGAATAACTTCACACACACCCGCTACTGTGTATTTCCAAGTCTAATTCTGTCACTAAACCCATACCTGTCACCCAGCGCCTAAATACTAGGCCTCAAATTTATATCCCGCTAAATCTGTCCCTAGTGCTGTAGCTGGGCGAGTTATTTAGTGTCCGTTCAAGCACATTTCTTGTTCTGGGTTGAAATACAATTCCCAATTTAGCAATTTCATAATTTAGTGGTTTCTGCTATATCAGAGCTATTTGAAATCTATCCCTAAAAGGGTATATAATATTCAAGGTGCACATTGGGTCATTCAGAATAACTTCACACACACCCGCTACTGTGTATTTCCAAGTCTAATTCTGTCACTAAACCCATACCTGTCACCCAGCGCCTAAATACTAGGCCTCAAATTTATATCCCGCTAAATCTGTCCCTAGTGCTGTAGCTGGGCGAGTTATTTAGTGTCCGTTCAAGCACATTTCTTGTTCTGGGTTGAAATACAATTCCCAATTTAGCAATTTCATAATTTAGTGGTTTCTGCTATATCAGAGCTATTTGAAATCTATCCCTAAAAGGGTATATAATATTCAAGGTGCACATTGGGTCATTCAGAATAACTTCACACACACCCGCTACTGTGTATTTCCAAGTCTAATTCTGGCACTAAACCCATACCTGTCACCCAGCGCCTAAATACTAGGCCTCAAATTTATATCCCGCTAAATCTGTCCTTAGTGCTGTAGCTGGGCGAGTTATTTAGTGTCCGTTCAAGCACATTTCTTGTTCTGGGTTGAAATACAATTCCCAATTTAGCAATTTCATAATTTAGTGGTTTCTGCTATATCAGAGCTATTTGAAATCTATCCCTAAAAGGGTATATAATATTCAAGGTGCACATTGGGTCATTCAGAATAACTTCACACACACCCGCTACTGTGTATTTCCAAGTCTAATTCTGGCACTAAACCCATACCTGTCACCCAGCGCCTAAATACTAGGCCTCAAATTTATATCCCGCTAAATCTGTCCCTAGTGCTGTAGCTGGGCGAGTTATTTAGTGTCCGTTCAAGCACATTTCTTGTTCTGGGTTGAAATACAATTCCCAATTTAGCAATTTCATAATTTAGTGGTTTCTGCTATATCAGAGCTATTTGAAATCTATCCCTAAAAGGGTATATAATATTCAAGGTGCACATTGGGTCATTCAGAATAACTTCACACACACCCGCTACTGTGTATTTCCAAGTCTAATTCTGGCACTAAACCCATACCTGTCACCCAGCGCCTAAATACTAGGCCTCAAATTTATATCCCGCTAAATCTGTCCTTAGTGCTGTAGCTGGGCGAGTTATTTAGTGTCCGTTCAAGCACATTTCTTGTTCTGGGTTGAAATACAATTCCCAATTTAGCAATTTCATAATTTAGTGGTTTCTGCTATATCAGAGCTATTTGAAATCTATCCCTAAAAGGGTATATAATATTCAAGGTGCACATTGGGTCATTCAGAATAACTTCACACACACCCGCTACTGTGTATTTCCAAGTCTAATTCTGGCACTAAACCCATACCTGTCACCCAGCGCCTAAATACTAGGCCTCAAATTTATATCCCGCTAAATCTGTCCTTAGTGCTGTAGCTGGGCGAGTTATTTAGTGTCCGTTCAAGCACATTTCTTGTTCTGGGTTGAAATACAATTCCCAATTTAGCAATTTCATAATTTAGTGGTTTCTGCTATATCAGAGCTATTTGAAATCTATCCCTAAAAGGGTATATAATATTCAAGGTGCACATTGGGTCATTCAGAATAACTTCACACACACCCGCTACTGTGTATTTCCAAGTCTAATTCTGGCACTAAACCCATACCTGTCACCCAGCGCCTAAATACTAGGCCTCAAATTTATATCCCGCTAAATCTGTCCTTAGTGCTGTAGCTGGGCGAGTTATTTAGTGTCCGTTCAAGCACATTTCTTGTTCTGGGTTGAAATACAATTCCCAATTTAGCAATTTCATAATTTAGTGGTTTCTGCTATATCAGAGCTATTTGAAATCTATCCCTAAAAGGGTATATAATATTCAAGGTGCACATAGGGTCATTCAGAATAACTTCACACACCCGCTACTGTGCATTTCCAAATCTAATTCTGTCACTAAACCCATACCTGTCACCCAGCGCCTAAATACTAGGCCTCAAATTTATATCCCGCTAAATCTCTCGTTACCGCTGTCCTGTTGTGGCTGGGAAAGTTATTTAGTGTCCGTCAAAGCACATTTTTTGTTCTGGGTTGAAATACAATTCCCAATTTAGCAATTTCATAATTTAGTCGTTTCTGCTATATCAGAGCTATTTGAAATCTATCCCTAAAAGGGTAGATCATATTGAAGGTGCACATAGGGTCATTCAGAATAACTTCACACACACGCTTCTGTGCATTTCCAAGTCTAATTCTGTCACTAAATCCATACCGGTCACCCAGCGCCTAAATACTAGGCCTCAAATTTATATCCCGCTGAATTTGAATACAATACATTGGGCCAAATAATATATTTGTTGTTGTGGTGAACCATAACAATGAGAAAAACATCTAGTAAGGGACGCGGACGTGGACATGGTCGTGGTGGTGTTAGTGGACCCTCTGGTGCTGGGAGAGGACATGGCCGTTCTGCCACATCCACACGTCCTAGTGTACCAACTACCTCAGGTCCCAGTAGCCGCCAGAATTTACAGCGATATATGGTGGGGCCCAATGCCGTTCTAAGGATGGTAAGGCCTGAGCAGGTACAGGCATTAGTCAATTGGGTGGCCGACAGTGGATCCAGCACGTTCACATTATCTCCCACCCAGTCTTCTGCAGAAAGCGCACAGATGGCGCCTGAAAACCAACCCCATCAGTCTGTCACATCACCCCCATGCATACCAGGGAAACTGTCTCAGCCTCAAGTTATGCAGCAGTCTCTTATGCTGTTTGAAGACTCCGCTGGCAGGGTTTCCCAAGGGCATCCACCTAGCCCTTCCCCAGCGGTGAAAGACATAGAATGCACTGACGCACAACCACTTATGTTTCCTGATGATGAGGACATGGGAATACCACCTCAGCATGTCTCTGATGATGACGAAACACAGGTGCCAACTGCTGCGTCTTTCTGCAGTGTGCAGACTGAACAGGAGGTCAGGGATCAAGACTGGGTGGAAGACGATGCAGGGGACGATGAGGTCCTAGACCCCACATGGAATGAAGGTCGTGCCACTGACTTTCACAGTTCGGAGGAAGAGGCAGTGGTGAGACCGAGCCAACAGCGTAGCAAAAGAGGGAGCAGTGGGCAAAAGCAGAACACCCGCCGCCAAGAGACTCCGCCTGCTACTGACCGCCGCCATCTGGGACCGAGCACTGATTCTCTGCTGACATGAAGCCAGATTGTCTGTTACGGGACCTCTCTCCTCTGCCTGGGTGCTGGGCCTAAATTTATGACAATGGACTGTTGCAGTGGTGGCTGACGTGAAGCCTGATTCTCTGCTATGACATGCAGACTGATTCTCTGCTGACATGAAGCCAGATCCTCTGTTACGGGACCTCTCTCCTCTGCCTGTGTGTGTGCTGGGCCTAAATATATGCCAATGGACTGTTGCAGTGGTGGCTGACGTGAAGCCTCATTCTCTGCTATGACATGCAGACTGATTCTCTGCTGACATGAAGCCAGATTCTCTGTTACGGGACCTCTCTCCTCTGCCTGTGTGTGTGCTGGGCCTAAATATATGCCAATGGACTGTTGCAGTGGTGGCTGACGTGAAGCCTCATTCTCTGCTATGACATGCAGACTAATTCTCTGCTGACATGAAGACAGATTCTCTGTTACGGGACCTCTCTCCTCTGCCTGGGTGCCGGGGCCTAAATATCTGAGAATGGACTGTTCCAGTGGTGGGTGACGGGAAGCCAGATTCTCTGCTATGGAACCTCTCTCCAATTGATTTTGGGTAATTTTTATTTATTTAATTTTTATTTTAATTCATTTCCCTATCCACATTTGTTTGCAGGGGATTTACCTACATGTTGCTGCCTTTTGCAGCCCTCTAGCTCTTTCCTGGGCTGTTTTACAGCCTTTTTAGTGCCGAAAAGTTCGGGTCCCCATTGACTTCAATGGGGTTCGGGTTCGGGACGAAGTTCGGATCGGGTTCGGATCCCGAACCCGAACATTTCCGGGATGTTCGGCCGAACTTCTCGAACCCGAACATCCAGGTGTTCGCTCAACTCTATTAACGTTCACCACAATAACAAAAATATTATTTGGCCCAATGTATTGAATTCAAATTCAGGCCTTTTTTTTTACATACACCTAACACTATCTAGAAAAATAAATAAAATAAAGTCTCTGTTAGAAATACTTGTCCTCTCTAGCGCTGCAAATCCAGAGACAATGTGGGAAAAGTCAACTGAATAAAGTTATGTAGAAGGATTGCGCTGCAGGAGAGAATTCCTTTATATAAATAGAAGTTCCTTTAGTAGATCATCAATCAATGTGGTCATATGCCAACCTCACAATATAACACCGGTATTGAAATCTATTCTGAAATGAAAAAGCGCACTATGGTGTAGCAAATTCCAAATACTTAACGCACCATGCGAATAGATTATACTCACAGGATTTCTTGCGAGTAAATGCGTATAAAAATAGATGGTATCTTTAATAGAACTCTGTTGGAGGAAGAGAACTATAGTGTAGCATGTAGTTACACTTAACACGCTTGCTGTAAAATTATACTCACAGAATGTCCTTTGTGAGATGCATGGAAGAATATCTGCGCAGTCTTCACGGACGGCTGGGCAGGTGGAGCCGGCAAGGATCAAGACACTCGAGCAGGAAAATTCCAAATATCGATCCGACGGATAAAACACTTCTACACCTTGATGACAATAAACCACAGATATTTTTTAGCCATGATGGATGATGGCAATTGTTCAACTCAATATACGTATATACATGTCAATACGTATATTGAGTTGAACAGTTGCCATCATCCATCATGGCTAAAAAATATCCCTAAAAATCAGTTCCAACGTATCTCGAAAAATTGTAGTAAGTTAGAAGACTTTAGAGAACAAGGACAATTGATCAAAAACAGATTCCTGGAAAAGGGATATGAGACTGAATTTTTGGATCATTGTAAAGAGGAAGTGGAACAAAAACGCACTGATATCACTTTTCAGTCAACTAATAATAAAAATGAACATAAGAAGGATTTCAGATATACATTTCTGACTCATAACAGAAAGATGGGTTGTATAAAAAATATGATCAGTAAAAACTGGCATATCCTTCAGAACGATCCTGTACTTAGTAAAGATTTACCAGCTAGGCCTCCTGTAGTCTTTACAAGAGCCGACAATCTGACTAACAAATTGGTCCGGAGTGCAAATCTTGCTACTAGTAAAAAACGCATTAGCACACACAAAGGCAGGTTCACATGGTGCGGTTTTTGCTTACCCTGCAAAAACCGTATCCAAAAAGACCGAGAAAGGTTTGTGGAGACCATTATAACCACTAAAACCAAGGACATTGCTTTGAAAATTAGGGGCCAATTTTCCTGTAATAGTGCTGGCGTAATTTATCTTTTGGAGTGCCCTTGTGGCCTCCAATATGTCGGCAGGACTACACGCAGCCTGAAAACTCGAGTGCAGGAACACATACGTAATATTAAAAAAGGTCTCGAGACCCACAGTGTCTCGTTACATTTTAAAATCTGCCACAACAAAAACCCTAGAGGTTTGCGCTTTTTTGGATTAGAACTTGTGCGCACACCTACCCGTGGAGGGGACTTCATCTCCTTAATAAACAAAAAAGAAGTTGAATGGATGTTCCTTCTAGGAACCATTCAGCCTCAAGGATTGAATGTTGAATGTGACGTTAATGCCTGTCTTTTTTAATATATTTGCCACTAATACCTTGCCCCATATATATTCTTTATATTTTTATGTGTAATTTTTTATATACATTCTCTGTTCATGTGTGTCTGCTTGTATTTAATTGTTCTTACCTTGCACTCCTGTGAATGTGTTCATGACGTGGCACAAGGGAGGTCTCCTGCTAATTTAAACTCTGTGGAATTCAATCACCAATCAACGCCCCAGACGAAGCATCACGGCGAAACCCGGGTCGGGCATTTCAGAGACTTTAGTTTTATGGTTTTTAGCTGTAATTTTTATTTCCTATTAAACAATTTCTATCTGACCCTTTGGTGCGCATCCATCCTACTTGCCAGTCTTTTCGGGAAGCTGTGGTTTATTGTCATCAAGGTGTAGAAGTGTTTTATCCGTCGGATCGATATTTGGAATTTTCCTGCTCGAGTGTCTTGATCCTTGCCGGCTCCACCTGCCCAGCCGTCCGTGAAGACTGCGCAGATATTCTTCCATGCATCTCACAAAGGACATTCTGTGAGTATAATTTTACAGCAAGCGTGTTAAGTGTAACTACATGCTACACTATAGTTCTCTTCCTCCAACAGAGTTCTATTGAAGATACCATCTATTTTTATACGCATCTACTCGCAAGAAATCCTGTGAGTATAATCTATTCGCATGGTGCGTTAAGTATTTGGAATTTGCTACACCATAGTGCGCTTTTTCATTTCAGAACAGATTTCCATACCGGTGTTCTATTGTGAGGTTTGCATATGACCACATTGATTGATGATCTACTAAAGGAATTTCTATTTATATAAAGGAATTCTCTCCTGCAGCGCAATCCTTCTACATAACCTAACACTATCTGGCTATCTAATCAGGTACCGTATTACACTAATAAAGGCACAGCAGTAACAACAGATTTAGCTGAATATATATTTGAGGCCTAGTATTTAGGCGCTGGATGACAGGTATACGTTTACGAACAGAATTAGACTTGGAATTGGACAATAGCGTGTGTGTGAAGTTATTGAGAATAACCCTATCTGCACCGTGAATCTTATATACCCTTTTAGGGATAGATTTAAAGTAGGTCTGATACAGCAGAAACCACAAAATTAGGAAATTGCTAAATTGGGAATTGTATTTCAACCCTGAACAAAAACTGTGCTTTGACAGACACTAAATAACTTGACCAGCTACAGCAATAATGACAGATTTGGATGAATATAAATTTGAGGCCTATTTTGTAGGCGCTGAGTGAAAGGTATACGTTTACAGACAGAATTAGACTTGGAAATGCACAGTAGTGTGTGTGTGAAGTTATTGAGAATGACCCTATCTGCACCTTGAATCTTATATACCCTTTTAATGAATAGATTTAAAGTAGCCCTGATACAGCAGAAACCACTAATTTAGGAAATTGCTAATTTGGTAATTGTATTTCAACCCTGAACAAAAATATATCCTTTGCCAGACAGCAGACAGTATTACAATTGGCTGGCCACAGCTGAAACACCAGATTTAGGGTACTGCTATTTTGGCAATTGTATTTCACCCCTCAATAAAATAGCAAGCACAGCCAAGCCCCTGATGTAGGATATAGCCAAAAAATAACCACACTATTGTTGGTTAAATGCACTTGGTGACAGCTTCAACCTGATGTAACCTGCACTCCCTGGTGTATGGTAGCCATCTTGGCACCTAATAGGTAAGATTCAATGCAGGAATGTGGAACCTACACTCCCTGAAGTGTACGGTAGCTGTTATGGCACCTAACAGGCAGAATTTAGCGTAGGAACCCGTCTAACAGAGATCGCCTTGACGCTTGGCAGACGTGCTCGGATAGTTTTGTACAAAACGATTTGCCAAGTATCTCGCACTTATAGTGTAGCACTTGTTATTATTATGCAATTTTGTACTTTATATTGCAGTCAATTGTCGCATTGCATGTTTTTTGTCTTTCTCTGATGTAGGATATAGCCAAAGAACAACCACACTATTGATGGTTAAATGCACTTGGTGACAGGCTCAGCTTGCCCCTGATGTAGTATATGGCCAAAAAATAACCACACTATTGATGGTTAAATGCACTTGGTGTGACAGCTCCACCCTGATGTAGGATATAGCCAAAAAACAACCACACTATTGAGGGTTAAATGCACTTGGTGTGACAGCTTGACCCTGATGTGGGAAATAGCCAAAAAACAACCACACTATTGATGGTTAAATGCACTTGGTGACAGGCTAAGCTTGCCCCTGATGTAGTATATGGCCAAAAAATAACTACACTATTGATGGTTAAATGCACTTGGTGACAGCTTGAACCTGATGTAGGATGTAGCCAAAGAGCAACCACACTATTGATGGTTAAATGCACTTGGTGACAGGCTCAGCTTGCCCCTGATGTAGTATATGGCCAAAAAATAACTACATTATTGATGGTTAAATGCACTTGGTGTGACAGCTTGACCCTGATGTAGGATATAGCCAAAAAACAACCACAGTATTGAGGGTTAAATGCCGGTGACATCCTATACTGGCCATTAAGAAGAGGCAGAGCAGACATATAGAGAACGCTGACTATGGGGCACTATTATAAAGGTCCTATTATATTTTATTTACAGCCACATATAAATAGGATTACATGATAGTACCCAATTTGGAAAGATATCTATTTAGATATAACGGGCTGATAACTTAGTCTCTGCTCTGCCTCTTCTTAATGGCCAGTATCGGATGTCACCGGCTTGACCTAATCATGTGATCGGCTCGGCAGAGAAATCACATGATCGGCGCTGTAGTCACGTGGGTGCGTCTGATGTCAGACGCTATCTGTTCCATCTCCCACAGAGGACTACGTACCAGCGCCAGACGTCATCAGACACCGCCACCACGTGGGCCTCTCATGTGATCTGTACCCGGAAGTAATAGTTTAAAAGGCAGGAACGCCGTCAAAACTTCGCCGCCTATCCACGGACACCACCGGGTCATCATGATGCCATCACAGTCATTAGCAGTCTGACTTGCGGACATCACTACCGGCCTATCTATCTAGCCACCTAATGGGCATGCAAGTACTATCGATCCTATTATCTGATACCACCTAATGCGTCATATGTGATATCATCTAATGTTGCATATTGATTGGTGACGCTATACATACTGATGTGGATCAGTTGTTAGAGCTGACTTATTAGTAAATACTGTTATGCCATTGATGTCCGATTTGCCTGTATCTTATATTTTCGGCCTGGTATAAACGTATAGGCACTGTCCTACTACAAAATTGGGCTATATACCTAGCTATAGGATTTGGTATACCCCAGTTTGGCCATAGTTTGAAGCACGAGATATGTGAATGATTTTAGGCTCCTTTCATCAATATTGAGACCTTTTCACCTACCCATTCATTATCTCTCGATAACAGTAACTGATCATAGCTTCTTATCAAACTGATTGATCAGTGTCTTCTACCTATTGGCCTACTTTATTCTTATTATATGTTCCAATTTATCTCTGACTATTTTTAAAGAGAAAAATTTTAAATTAAAAAGAGAATAAACTCGTATATGTATAATAATATCCGTAACTTTATATGGTGATAGATATTCTTTGTCAAATATGTCCCCTGATGAGCCAGACATCAACCAGGCAAAACGCGTAGGGACGGTATTGGACATTTGACCCTTTTTTTTGTTCACACTTGGTAACAGGGTGTTTTTTGTCACCTATTTTGGGTATTTATATATTTAATTCTTTTTTGTGTTTTGTTGTGTAGATTAGCCTAGGTGTCCTCACTAGGGTCCCCTAGTACATAGGCATCCACCCCTTGCGAGGGTTAATTAGGGACACCAGGAGGCATGAGAGACGGGATCGCCCCTATCGGGGCGGCTATTCCGTATTTAGGCAGGGCTGCTACACTAGGGCCAGAATTAGGGCCACTGCCCCCAGGAGATTCTTACTAACATCAATCAACCAGATTGCAAACATTGTGCAAGTTAAATCTGCCCTTAGATTCTGATTTTCTTTTTCTTATTATTTACTATATATTAGAAGGGTGTAATAACTGTTTTATATATAAATATTAAAAGTTATATTCCAGCATGCAATGTCAATCAGCTGCGTCAGGACATAGTGGGAAGCGATGCAGAGTTGTGTCGGCTCCCGGATAAGGAGAGGAAAATCTGTCCCGACCGCTTCCCTGCAAGCCGCCTATGAAAAGGCAAAAAGCATGGGGCATGGAGCGTCTTAGTTATACGGAAAGATAGAATAAAATAATTATATGTATTTAATCTTCAGAATAAGTGTCTAAGGGGAGACATGCTTAATCTACATCAATATACAGTCAGGACCATAAATATTGGGACATCGACACAATTCTAAGATTTTTGGCTCTATACGCCACCACAATGGTTTTGAAATGAAACGAACAAGGTGTGCTTTAACTGCAGACTGTCAGTTTTAATTTGAGAGTATTTACATCCAAATCAGGTGAACGGTGTAAGAATTACAACAGTTTGCATATGTGCCTCCCACTTGTTAAGGGACCAAAAGTATTGGGACAGTTGGCTTCTCACCTGTTCCATGGCCAGGTGTGTGTTATTCCCTCACTATCCCAATTACAACGAGCAGATAAAAGGTCCAGGATTCATTTCAAGTGTGCTATTTGCATTTGGAATCTGTTGCTGTCAACTCTCAAGATGAGATCCAAAGAGCTGTCACTATCAGTGAAGCAAGCCATCATTAGGCTGAAAAATCAAAACAAACCCATCAGAGAGATAGCAAAAACATTAGGCGTGGCCAAAACAATTGTTACATTCTTAAAAAGAAGGAACGCACCGGTGAGCTCAGCAACACCAAAAGACCCGGAAGACTACGGAAAACAACTGTGGTGGATGAGTTTACATGAAGAATTCTTTCCCTGGTGAAGAAAACACCCTTCACAACAGTTGGCCAGATCAACAACACTCTCCAGGAGGTAGGTATATGTGTGTCAAAGTCAACAATCAAGAGAAGACTTCACCATAGGGAATACAGAGGGTTCACCACAAGATGTAAACCATTGGTGAGACTCAAAAACAGGAAGGCCAGATTAGAGTTTGCCAAACAACATCTAAAAAAAGCCTTCACAGATCTGGAACAACATCCTATGGACAGATGAGACCAAGATCAACTTGTACCAGAGTGATGGGAAGAGAAGAGTATGGAGAAGGAAAGGAACTGCTCATGATCCTAACCATACCACCTCATTAGTGAAGCATGGTGGTGGTAGTGTTATGGCGTGGGCATGTATGGCAGCCAATGGAATTTAGTTCTCTTGTATTTATTGATGATGTGACTGCTGACAAAAGCAGCAGGATGAATTTTAAAAGTGTTTTGGGCAATATTATCTGCTCATATTCAGCCAAATGCTTCAGAGCTCATTGTGTCTGTGAAGGTTCTCATTTTTCCAGGCCATGGTATATCTGTAAAGAATAAATCGAAGCAACTGGACGTACTGTAGATTTCTTGAAAACGTTTCACTCGTTCTTCCAACGAGCTTTCTCAATTCTGAGTGACTGTACAAGAATTCTCTGGGAATAAATATGTAACTGAACCGACATCTGGTAATTATACCCAGCATGGGGTCAGAGGTCATTATACCCAGCATGGGGTCAAAGGTGTTGATTCCATTATCCTAATTGGAGTCAGTAGGTGATAAAGACTTCCCAGAAAAAGGTGTCAAGACAGCATTGTATGTGGCAGATAATAGAGCAACGCTGAAACATGGAGGAGAGTAGCAGATGTCACAGTACATGCACAGCTAGCTCAGCACACTAAGAGCAAGGAGAATCAGAAGAACAAGTTCTGCATTTTGTTATCCCGAACTGCAAACAGCCATACCAGTGAGGAACTGACATGGAGGGGAAAGGAGGAAACAAGGACAGTGTAAAACAAAGAGAAGTGGGTGCAGAATCTTTCAGACTGGGTTCTCAGCCTAAGATGGATGTCCTTGCGAAAGGGTTGAATTTTGCAATCACACCAAGAACCATACCAATAGTTCATATTATTTCAGCCACTGAGGCCTCAATCCACAGCAACAAAGTACCACAGGATGAGGCTGAACAACTTCGCCTTAAAGTGTCTACAGCACTGGCCAGTGCCAAACCACCTCCTTCAAACTTGACTAGAGAAGAAAGGAGGGCGGTTACATCCCTGAAGAAAGACACAAACATCACCATCCTGCCTGCGGATAAAGGAAGATGCACGGTTGTACTTAATACATCTGACTACGATGCCAAGGTGACCACACTCCTGGATGATAACAACACATATGAGGCCCTAAGACGAGACCCAACCATTGGCTACAAGAAGAAGGTTATAGAACTACTACAACTAGGACAAGGACAAAATCATTGATCGGGCCATGTATCATCGCCTCTACCCTGGGGAAGCCCCTCCATGTATTTATGGACTTCCTAAGATACATAAGGACGGGACCCCTCTCAGGCCAATTGTCAGCAGCATCAATGCTGTGACCTACAATGTGCCAACATACCTAGCCAGAATCCTAGCGCCCTTGGTTCGAAACACACTACATCACATACAGAACTCTCAGGATTTCACCACCAAAATCCAGAACTTGGTATTGGACACAGAAGAAACAATGGTCTCCTATGATGTTACATCCCTCTTCACCTGCATACCCACTACAGAGGCAATTGAAACAGTCAGAAAACAGTTGCTACTAGACAACACCTTAGGCTGCAAAACAGAACTTAGCCCAGACCAAGTGTGTGCCTTACTAGACCTTTGTCTGAGTACCACCTACTTCAAGTATAAGGACAAGTTCTACAAGCAAAAACATGGCTGTGCTATGGGATCGCCAGTCTCACCTATTGCAGCGAACCTGTATATGGAGGAAGTAGAAAGGAAAGCCCTGACCACTTTCAAGGGAATTACACTGAGTCATTGGTTCAGCTATGTGGATGACACTTGGGTTAAAATTCATAAACAAGAGTTGCAGGCTTTCACCGATCACATCAACTCAGTGGATCATAACATCAATTTCACACGGGAAGATATTCAGAACAAAAAAACTGGTGTTTCTGGACTGTCGTATAATAGTGGAAAAGGGAAGGAAGCTGGGAATAGAGGTCTATCGAAAACCAACACACACAGACCAGTACTTGCTATTTGATTCCCACCATCCTCTAGACCACAAACTGGGAGTCATCCAGACTGTACACCATCGGGCAGAGAAAATCCCCACCAGTACAGAGGCCAAGGTGAAGGAATTCAAACACCTCAGAGGGGCACTTAAAACTTGTGGGTATCCAGTTTGGGCCTTTGTCAAAACAGAAGGAAGGAGAAGAAAGAGCACCAAGACTACCAGTGAGAGCGAGAAGCATGACAGACGCAAGAATATGGTTATCCCATATGTAGCTGGGGTGTCTGAGAAACTCAAAAGGATTTTTAATAAACATCACATCCCTGTCTGCTTTAAACCCAGCAACACACTGAGGCAACAACTGGTTCACCCAAAAGACCCAACGCCTAAACACAAGATGGACAACATTGTGTACACAGTCCAGTGCAATGAGCAATGCTCAGAACTGTATATCGGCGAAACAAAACAACAACTACATCAGCATATGGCTCAGCATAGAAGAGCCAAAACCTCTGGTCAAGATTCAGCCATGTACTTGCATCTAAAAGAAACAGGTCACACCTTTGAAGACAGTCAAGTACGTGTTTTGGATAAGGAGGACGATTGGTACAAACGATGTGTGAAGGAGGCCACCTACATAAAAATGGAGAAGCCAAGCTTGAATAGAGGCGGGGGGTTAGACATCTATTGTCTGCCACATACAATGCTGTCTTGACACCTTTTTTCTGGGAAGTCTTTATCACCTACTGACTCCATGCTGGGTATAATGACCTCTTACCCCATGCTGGGTAAAATTACCAGATGTTGATTCAGTTGCATTTTTATTCCCAGAGAATTCTTGTACAGTCACTCAGAATTGAGAAAGCTCGTTGGAAGAACGAGTGAAACATTTTCAAGAAATCTACAGTACGTCCAGTTGCCTTGATTTATTCCTTACAGATATTCAGAACTCATTGGACGACGCTTCACAGTGCAGATGAACAATGACCCAAAGCATACTGCAAAAGCAACCAAAGAGTTTTTTAAGGGCAAGAAGTGGAATGTTATGCAATAACCAAGTCAATCACCTGACCTGAATCCAATTGAGCATGCATTTTACTTGCTGGAGACAAAGCTGAAGAGAAAATGCCCCAAGAACAAACAGGAACTGAAGACAGTTGCAGTAGAGGCCTGGCAGAACATCACCAGGGATAAAACCTAGCGTTCCAGACTTCAGGCTGTAATTGACTGCAAAGGATTTGTAACCAAGTATTAAAAAGTTAGTTTGATTTATGATTATTATTCTGTCCCATTACTTTTGGTCTCTTAACAAGTGGGAAGCACATATGCAAACTATTGTAATTTCTTCACTGTTCACCTGATTTGGATGTAAATACTCTCAAATTAAATCTGACAGTCTGCAGTTAACCACTTAAGGACCACAGGTTTATACCCCCCTAGTGACCAGGCCCTTTTTTACAAATCGGCACTCCACAACTTTAGCGGTTTATTGCTCGGTCATGCAACTTACCACCCAAATGAATTTTACCTCCTTTTCTTCTCACTAATGGAGCTTTCATTTGGTGGTATTTTATTGCCGCTGACATTTTTACTTTTTTTGTTATTAATCGAAATTTAACGATTTTTTTGCAAAAAAATGACATTTTTCACTTTCAGCTGTAAAATTTTGCAAAAAAAACGACATCCATATATACATTTTTCGCCAAATTTATTGTTCTACATGTCTTTGATAAAAAAAAATGTTTGGGCAAAAAAAAAATGGTTTGGGTAAAAGTTATAGCATTTGCAAACTATGGTACAAAAATGTGAATTTCCGCTTTTTGAAACAGCTCTGACTTTCTGAGCACCTGTCATGTTTCCTGAGGTTCTACAATGCCCAAACAGTAGAAAACCCCCACAAATGACCCCATTTCGGAAAGTAGACACCCTAAGGTATTCGCTGATGGGCATAGTGAGTTCATAGAACTTTTTATTTTTTGTCACAAGTTAGCGGAAAATGATGATGATTTTTTTTTATTTTTTTTTTTCTTACAAAGTCTCATATTCCACTAACTTGCGACAAAAAATAAAAAATTCTAAAAACTTGCCATGCCCCTCACGGAATACCTTGGGGTGTCTTCTTTCCAAAATGGGGTCACTTGTGGGGTAGTTATACTGCCCTGGCAATTTAGGGGCCCAAATGTGTGAGAAGAACTTTGCAATCAAAATGTGTAAAAAATGACCGGTGAAATCCAAAAGGTGCACTTTGGAATATGTGCCCCTTTGCCCACCTTGGCTGCAAAAAAGTGTGACACATCTGGTATCGCCGTACTCAGGAGAAGTTGGGGAATGTGTTTTGGGGTGTCATTTTACATATACCCATGCTGGGTGAGAAAAATATCTTGGTCAAATGCCAACTTTGTATAAAAAAATGGGAAAAGTTGTCTTTTGCCAAGATATTTCTCTCACCCAGCATGGGTATATGTAAAATGACACCCCAAAACACATTCCCCAACTTCTCCTGAGTACGGCGATACCACATGTGTGACACTTTTTGGTGCCAAGGTGGGCAAAGGGGCACATATTCCAAAGTGCACCTTTCAGATTTTGCAGGCCATTTTTTACACATTTTGATTGCAAGGTACTTCTCACACATTTGGGCCCCTAAATTGCCAGGGCAGTATAACTACGCCACAAGTGACCCCATTTTGGAAAGAAGACACCCCAAGGTATTCCGTGAGGGGCATGGCGAGTTCCTAGAATTTTTTATTTTTTGTCACAAGTTAGCGGAAAATGATGATTTTTTATTTTTTATCTTTTTTCCTTACAAAGTCTCATATTCCACTAACTTGCGACAAAAAATAAAAAATTCTAGGAACTCGCCATGCCCCTCACGGAATACCTTGGGGTGTCTTCTTTCCAAAATGGGGTCACTTGTGGCGTAGTTATACTGCCCTGGCAATTTAGGGGCCCAAATGTGTGAGAAGTACTTTGCAATCAAAATGTGTAAAAAATGGCCGGTGAAATCCGAAAGGTGCACTTTGGAATATGTGCCCCTTTGCCCACCTTGGCATCAAAAAAGTGTCACACATCTGGTATCGCCGTACTCAGGAGAAGTTGGGGAATGTGTTTTGGGGTATCATTTTACATATACCCATGCTGGGTGAGAGAAATATCTTGGCAAAAGACAACTTTTCCCATTTTTTTATACAAAGTTGGCATTTGACCAAGATATTTTTGTCACCCAGCATGGGTATATGTAAAATGACACCCCAAAACACATTCCCCAACTTCTCCTGAGTACGGCGATACCAGATGTGTCACACTTTTTTGCTGCCAAGGTGGGCAAAGGGGCACATATTCCAAAGTGCACCTTTCGGATTTTGCAGGGCATTTTTTACACATTTTGATTGCAAAGTTCTTCTCACACATTTGGGCCCCTAAATTGCCAGGGCAGTATAACTACGCCACAAGTGACCCCATTTTGGAAAGAAGACACCCCAAGGTATTCCGTGAGGGGCATGGCGAGTTCCTAGAATTTTTTATTTTTTGTCGCAAGTTAGTGGAATATGAGACTTTGTAAGGAAAAAAGAAAAAAAAAGAAAAATCATCATTTTCCGCTAACTTGTGACAAAAAATAAAAAATTCTAGGAACTCGCCGTGCCCCTCACGGAATACCTTGGGGTGTCTTCTTTCCAAAATGGGGTCACTTGTGGCGTAGTTATACTGCACTGGCAATTTAGGGGCCCAAATGTGTAAGAAGTACCTTGCAATCAAAATCTGTAAAAAATGGCCGGTGAAATCCGAAAGGTGCACTTTGCAATATGTGCCCCTTTGCCCACCTTGGCAGCAAAAAAGTGTCACACATGTGGTATCGCCGTACTCAGGAGAAGTTGGGGAATGTGTTTTGGGGTGTCATTTTACATATACCCATGCTGGGTGAGAAAAATATCTTGGCAAAAGACAACTTTTCCCATTTTTTTATACAAAGTTGGCATTTGACCAAGATATTTTTCTCACCCAGCATGGGTATATGTAAAATGACACCCCAAAACACATTCCCCAACTTCTCCTGAGTACGGCGATACCACATGTGTGACACTTTTTTGCAGCCTAGATGCGCAAAGGGGCCCAAATTCCTTTTAGGAGGGCATTTTTAGACATTTGGATCCCAGACTTCTTCTCACACTTTCGGGCCCCTAAAAAGCCAGGGCAGTATAAATACCCCACATGTGACCCCACTTTGGAAAGAAGACACCCCAAGGTATTCAATGAGGGGCCTGGCGAGTTCCTAGAATTTTTTTTTTTTTTGCATAAGTTAGCGGATATTGATTTTTTTTTTGTTTTTTTCCTCACAAAGTCTCACTTTCCGCTAACTTAGGACAAAAATTTCAATCTTTCATGGACTCAATATGCCCCTCACGGAATACCTTGGGGTGTCTTCTTTCCGAAATGGGGTCACATGTGGGGTATTTATACTGCCCTGGCTTTTTAGGGGCCCTAAAGCGTGAGAAGAAGTCTGGAATATAAATGTCTAAAAATGTTTACGCATTTGGATTCCGTGAGGGGTATGGTGCGTCCATGTGAGATTTTATTTTTTGACACAAGTTAGTGGAATATGAGACTTTGTAAGAAAAAACAAAAACAAACAAAAAATTTCCGCTAACTTGTGCCAAAAAAAATGTCTGAATGGAGCCTTACCAGGGGGGGGGGGGGGGGGGTGTGATCAATGACAGGGGGGTGATCAATGACAGGGGGGTGATCACCCATATAGACTCCCTGATCACCCCCCTGTCACTGATCACCCCCCCTGTAAGGCTCCATTCAGACATCCGCATGATTTTTTACGGATCCATGGATACATGTATCGGATCCACAGAACGCATGCGGACGTCTGAATGGAGCCTTACAGGGGGGTTATCAATGACAGGGGGTGATCAGGGTAATCAGGGTGATCACCCCCCTGTCACTGATCACCCCCCTGTAAAGCTCCATTCAGACATCCGCATGATTTTTTACGGATCCATGGATACATGTATCGGATCCACAGAACGCATGCGGACGTCTGAATGGAGCCTTACAGGGGGGTTATCAATGACAGGGGGTGATCAGGGTAATCAGGGTGATCACCCCCCTGTCACTGATCACCCCCCCTGTAAGGCTCCATTCAGACATCCGCATGATTTTTTACGGATCCATGGATACATGTATCGGATCCACAAAACGCATGCGGACGTCTGAATGGAGCCTTACAGGGGGGTTATCAATGACAGGGGGTGATCAGGGTAATCAGGGTGATCACCCCCCTGTCACTGATCACCCCCCCTGTAAGGCTCCATTCAGACATCCGCATGATTTTTTACGGATCCATGGATACATGGATCGGATCCACAAAACGCATGCGGACGTCTGAATGGAGCCTTACAGGGGGGTTATCAATGACAGGGGGTGATCAGGGTAATCAGGGTGATCACCCCCC
This sequence comes from Bufo gargarizans, assembly GCF_014858855.1. Taxonomy (NCBI): domain Eukaryota; kingdom Metazoa; phylum Chordata; class Amphibia; order Anura; family Bufonidae; genus Bufo; species Bufo gargarizans. The sequence goes on along the minus strand of NC_058086.1, from coordinate 97,134,774 downwards.
TGTCACTGATCACCCCCCCTGTAAGGCTCCATTCAGACATCCGCATGTGTTTTGTGGATCCGATCCATGTATCCATGGATCCGTAAAAAATCATGCGGATGTCTGAATGGAGCCTTACAGGGGGGGTGATCAGTGACAGGGGGTGATCAGGGAGTGTATATGGGTGATCACCCGCCTGTCATTGATCACCCCCCTGTCATTGATCACCCCCCCTGTAAGGCTCCATTCAGACATCCGCATGATTTTTTACGGATACATGGATACATGGATCGGATCCACAAAACGCATGCTGACGTCTGAATGGAGCCTTACAGGGGGGTTATCAATGACAGGGGGTGATCAGGGTAATCAGGGTGATCACCCCCCTGTCACTGATCACCCCCCCTGTAAGGCTCCATTCAGACATCCGCATGATTTTTTACGGATCCATGGATACATGGATCGGATCCACAAAACGCATGCTGACGTCTGAATGGAGCCTTACAGGGGGGTTATCAATGACAGGGGGTGATCAGGGTAATCACCCCCCTGTCACTGATCACCCCCCCTGTAAGGCTCCATTCAGACATCCGCATGATTTTTTACGGATCCATGGATCGGATCCACAAAACGCATGCGGACGTCTGAATGGAGCCTTACAGGGGGGTTATCAATGACAGGGGGGTGATCAGGGAGTGTATATGGGTGATCACCCGCCTGTCATTGATCACCCCCTGTAAGGCTCCATTCAGACGTCCGCATGTGTTTTGCGGATCCGATCCATGTATCCATGGATCCGTAAAAATCATGCGGACGTCTGAATGGAGCCTTACAGGGAAGTGATCAATGACAGGGGGTGATCAGGGAGTGTATATGGGTGATCACCCGCCTGTCATTGATCACCCCCCTGTAAGGCTCCATTCAGACGTCCGTATGCTTTTTGCGGATCCGATCCATGTATCCGTGGATCCGTAAAAATCATACGGACGTCTGAACGGAGCCTGACAGGGGGGGTGATCAATGACAGGGCGGTGATCAATGACAGGGGGGTGATCAGGGAGTTTATATGGGGTGATCAGGGGTTTATAAGGGGTTAATAAGTGACGGGGGGGGGGGGTGTAGTGTAGTGTTTGGTGCGACTGTACTGACCTACCTGAGTCCTCTGGTGGTCGATCCTAACAAAAGGGACCACCAGAGGACCAGGTAGGAGGTATATTAGACGCTGTTATGAAAACAGCGTCTAATATACCTGTTAGGGGTTAAAAAATTCGGATCTCCAGCCTGCCAGCGAGCGATCGCCGCTGGCAGGCTGGAGATCCACTCGCTTACCTTCCGTTCCTGTGAGCGCGCGTGCCTGTGAGCGCGCGCGCCTGTGTGCGCGCGTTCACAGGAAATCTCGGCTCACGCGAGATGACGCCAATCGGCGTTAGCGTAGCCTGGGAGAGCCGCCGCGATGACGCCTTTCGGCGTTACAGTTGCGGCAAGCGGTTAAAGCACCTCTTGTTTGTTTCATTTCAAATCCATTGTGGTGGCGTATGTCCCAATATTTATGGACCTGACTGTATAAATGGCCCATCCAAACAAAATATGTTGAAAAGCTGTTCCATGTAAAAAGTTCAGTGTCTAGAGGCATCAACACTTCTTTTCCGTAAGAACTGTAAATCTGTGAAACAGTCTACCTCAAATTATGGTAAGACCAGGAACATTTAAAATTGACAATTATTATACAAACAATATCAGGAAATCAAGGCCAATGTATAATCTGGTCACTTGCTAGGCACACTCCAGTGGACAACAATTCTTAAAAGTTCACTGGATTCCAAATTAGCACTAGTGCTCTTTATTTTATAGTAATCTGCCTTCAGCTCTCCCCCAAGGCTCCACAATCCAGACCCCCCAGAAGAAGGAGTCTACCCAATTTCCCACTCAATTGCACTGTAAAGTTCCATTCTGTTAAAGAGTTTTATATATTTATATTATATATTTTCTATATTTCAGAATCATTCATATAAGTAAGAATACAGGATATCCATTTGATCAATTATAATGTAGATCGATGGTGGATCTGTTTGTAAAGGGGCGTTTACATGTGCCAAAAAGTAGCATTGTCAGGAAAGAAGTGCTGATTCCCAACAGTTAGCTGCCTGCTTATTTACATGCAGCGATCATCTCCACAGTATGAGGACGATTGATCACCCGATGAACAAGCATTTTGATGTTCATTGCGTGATTGGTGGCACCTTTACACAAGCAGATTATCAGGTTCGAACAGGGGTGTAACGATTGCGGTCACAGAGGGTGCAGCCCCGCCGCAAGTGATTCAAATTTTTATTTAATGGTAAATGACCGGTCGGGCCCCGGCCTCTGTCCTGGCCGGCGGCACAGCACTGCGCACTCGCAGTTAGTAACATATGAAGCTCTACCACCCCTGGCCCCACCTCCACCCATCCGGTGCCGCTTTCTTGCTGTGATGCAGACCAGACCCGTGACCTTGCACTGGGTCTCACAGGATGACGCGGGCCTGCAATTCACGCTGGAAGATGGAATTATGTGAGCGAGAGCAAGACGGTGGGAGCAGAGCAGTCTCACTCTCAGAGTAGGTAAGTATTTTTTTTTATGTGCACACCGCTGGCTTCATAGCTCACAGGGGGGCACCTGGCATGGCAGGAAATCCTTCACAGGAGCCAAAATGTTTTATATTTTACAGAGGGGAAAAAAATGGAGAATATATATATATATATATATATATATATATATATGTATACACATACACACACACACACATACGACAAATGGAATATATATAGAGGGGGCAAAATGGATATACAGGGAGTGCAGAATTATTAGGCAAGTTGTATTTTTGAGGATTAATTTTATTATTGAACAACAACCATGTTCTCAATGAACCCAGAAAACTAATTAATATCAAACCTGAATATTTTTGGAAGTAGTTTTTAGTTTGTTTTTAGTTTTAGCTATTTTAAGGGGATATCTGTGTGTGCAGGTGACTATTACTGTGCATAATTATTAGGCAACTTAACAAAAAACAAATATATACCCATTTCAATTATTTATTTTCACCAGTGAAACCAATATAACATCTCAACATTCACAAATATACATTTCTGACATTCAAAAATAAAACAAAAACTAATCAGTGACCAATATAGCCACCTTTCTTTGCAAGGACACTTAAAAGCCTGCCATCCATGGATTCTGTCAGTGTTTTGATCTGTTCACCATCAACATTGCGTGCAGCAGCAACCACAGCCTCACAGACACTGTTCAGAGAGGTGTACTGTTTTCCCTCGCAAATCTCACATTTGATGATGGACCACAGGTTCTCAATGGGGTTCAGATCAGGTGAACAAGGAGGCCATGTCATTAGTTTTTCTTCTTTTATACCCTTTCTTGCCAGCCACGCTGTGGAGTACTTGGACGCGTGTGATGGAGCATTGTCCTGCATGAAAATCATGTTTTTCTTGAAGGATGCAGACTTCTTCCGGTACCACTGCTTGAAGAAGGTGTCTTCCAGAAACTGGCAGTAGGACTGGGAGTTGAGCTTGACTCCATCCTCAACCCGAAAAGGCCCCATAAGCTCATCTTTGATGATACCAGCCCAAACCAGTACTCCACCTCCACCATGCTGGCGTCTGAGTCGGACTGGAGCTCTCTGCCCTTTACCAATCCAGCCACGGGCCCATCCATCTGGTCCATCAAGACTCACTCTCATTTCATCAGTCCATAAAACCTTAGAAAAATCAGTCTTGAGATATTTCTTGGCCCAGTCTTGATGTTTCAGCTTGTGTGTCTTGTTCAGTGGTGGTCGTCTTTCAGCCTTTCTTACCTTGGCCATGTCTCTGAGTATTGCACACCTTGTGCTTTTGGGCACTCCAGTGATGTTGCAGCTCTGAAATATGGCCAAACTGGTGGCAAGTGGCATCTTGGCAGCTGCACGCTTGACTTTTCTCAGTTCATGGGCAGTTATTTTGCGCCTTGGTTTTTCCACACGCTTCTTGCGACCCTGTTGACTATTTTGAATGAAACGCTTGATTGTTCGATGATCACACTTCAGAAGCTTTTTTAAGAGTGCTGCATCCCTCTGCAAGATATCTCACTATTTTTGACTTTTCTGATCCTGTCAAGTCCTTCTTTTGACCCATTTTGCCAAAGGAAAGGAAGTTGCCTAATAATTATGCACACCTGATATAGGGTGTTGATGTCATTAGACCACACCCCTTCTCATTACAGAGATGCACATCACCTAATATGCTTAATTGGTAGTAGGCTTTCGAGCCTATACAGCTTGGAGTAAGACAACATGCATAAAAAGGATGATGTGGTCAAAATAATAATTTGCCTAATAATTCTGCACTCCCTGTATACAGGGCCCCCGTATATATATATATATATATATATACAAATTTTGCCCCTCTGTATATATTCCATTTTGACCCTGTATGTATATCCATTTGCCCCTACTGTATATATTCCATTTTGCCCCCTGTGTGTGTGTGTGTGTATGTATGTATATATATATATATATATATATACACACACACACACACACACACACACACACACACACACACACACACACACACACACATTTTGCCCCCTCTGTGCAGACTAACCAATCGGATTGTCACAGTGTAAAAGTGCTGGTTTCAGGCTATGTTCTGCACTCTGCAGATCAGAGTCTGAAATCAGGTTACCATATCCTCTGTGCCCCTAATCTGTGCCCCCAGTATATGTGAGCCCCCTTCCCCGATATGTGCCCCCTTCTGTGCACCCTGCCTATAGCTTTTCTGGCCAAGTCCTCATCTGTGCTCCCTTGTACGGTGCCCCTGCTCTATCTGATGGCAGCAGCTCTGTTCCTGAGCCGCCACCATCAGCAGCGAGTGTCAACTGTATGCAACGAAACATGTCGGGAGGGGTAGTGTACTAGTGTGTGTGGTTTTAGACAGGGTTAGCATTAGTTACAATTATATATGTAGGAAAGATTGAGGGACGGTGTGCATGTATACTGGGGAAGGTGTGCGAGTGACAAAAGTGAGCTCCGTGCATGTTGCCTAATGGTTGCCACATTGTATCAACACTAGCAATGTGAGCAATTAGGATTGAAATGAAACATTATACAGACTAACTATTAGCAGTGTGGCTGTGGTTAAGCCACTGTGTTTGAAGTCAGCGACTTGCTACAAAGCACGTGTGATACAATCAATTGATGAAGCTCAATATATAGATACCAAGTATCAACAACTTTGAAGTCTCCTCCACCTCCAGTGGAAAATACCTGGGGGGTTGGTGTGAGTAGAAGAATATAGTCCCCTGTAGTTGCTGCTAACCATACAAGATTCAATACAATCGCAGAGAATACGGATATCGACACTGTGGTTAAAACTAATCCACAGTGTCCAATCAGTTTTGTGTAGCATAATAAATATCACCTTCAGACATTATATAGAAACAACTCAGCACAAGGGGCTTCTCTGATCTTCGCTCCTCCCTTAGCCCAGTATATACTGTGTGACAAAAAAAGAAAATAAATCGACGTTTGAAGGTCAATATAACATATTGGCCAATAGACCACGAATTGTCAAGTGGCATAAATTATATATATATATATATACACACACACACACACACACACACATACAGTACAGACCAAACGTTTGGACACACCTTCTCATTCAAAGAGTTTTCTTTATTTTCATGACTATGAAAATTGTAGATTCACACTGAAGGCATCAAAACTATGAATTAACACATGTGGAATTCTATACATAACAAAAAAGTGTGAAACAACTGAAAATGTCATATTCTAGGTTCCTCAAAGTAGCCACTTTTTACTTTGATTACTGCTTTGCACACTCTTGGCATTCTCTTGATGAGCTTCAAGAGGTAGTCACCTGAAATGGTCTTTCAACAGTCTTGAAGGAGTTCCCAGAGATGCTTAGCACTTGTTGGCCCTTTTGCCTTCACTCTGCGGTCCAGCTCACCCCAAACCATCTCGATTGGGTTATGGTCCAGTGACTGTGGAGGCCAGGTCATCTGGTGCAGCACCCCATCACTCTCCTTCATGGTCAAATAGCCCTTACACAGTTAGACCAACCTATAAGAAAAATCTCACATATAATGTGTAGATAACACTGGGGTCTAGTATAATATACTGAGCCAACCAAAAAACAAAACCAATAACCCCAAAGAAAAGTGGGAGACACACATATAAAATATATGTAATTTATTGAGACATGATCACATAACAAACAATATGTGAAACATAAGGCACAAGTGTACAGGAGGGGGGAGAGACCTCATGTAAGGAGGTAAGATACAACCTCTCTCCCAAACACACAACTGGCAGGGGAAAATATGTCACAACCCTAGGTATACATCAGCATGAAAATTGTGAGAACTGTAGGTTCACTCAAAGTAACATGTATTGGTATGTATGTTGCATGCACAGAAAGATAAATGAAAAAATGAGCAAATAGAACAAGGCAAACTAGCCCACCCAAAAGCCTAGGATGGCCGCATAAGATATGCACATAGCCATTGAACTGTAAAATACAGACAGAGGCAAGTGTGCCAAGTGCAGGTGGCAATAGAGATATAAAAAGAAATGTAACAACTAACTGAGCAAAACAACAAAACATGTATTACCCATGATATGCTGGACCCAGAGCGTGTGACCAAAAGCTGCACCTCGACGTACGTTTCACCTGGAGAGGCTTCGTCAGGAGGTAAAGTAACAAACTGAGTTCGTCCTTAAATGGTTTGGTCCACAGCTGGCAGCTGATTAGCGCATCCGCCCAGTGTTGCAGGGATGACATCATAAAGACGCGGCACCCAGCTTACAGAGCAGGGCGAGGCACGCCCACCGCGTCACATGACCAGGAGGAGGGAGGGAGCCGCATCTGACATCACGCAGCCACACCTCCCCGCCCCGGGTTCGATCACATGACACACACGTCGGCCGGCCCTGAGACAGCCAGGTATAGGAGCGTCACTACAATGCCAGCCAGACAGCGCACCAGAGCGATGTGCATATGCCAGGTGGAGACAATGTATAGAGCACAGTGGAAAGATAACCACATATGAAGGACAATATATGGGGGGCACAAAGATCAAAATTGCCAATAGTCAGCTCAATCGTACAGCATATCAGAGTAATATATACAGGCAGAGCAGCATAGTATAGAGCCCCCTATAGCCTTCACCATTAACAATATATGATATATGCACAACCCCATAAAAAAAAAAAATTCTATATTGCTATAACGCAAAAAAAAAAAAAAAAAAACTATATTGTGCAATATTGTAACTTTATAAAAATGGATCCATAGATCCATAAGTCAAAAATGGTAATAGAAACCTATGCCATCAATGAGATCATGACCCTAGACCAAAAAAGCGATGAGTACAAAAACTATATATATATATATATATATATATATATATATATTTATATTGTGAGACAGTGACAGGTCTTACTCAGGTTAGAGGCAAGGAAGGGGTGGATAGTTCGGTCCACACCCCTGTTCCACCACAGGTGAGAGAAGCTGGAGGTAATCAGCCTAGCACAAAGCACCCCCGGAGAAGGGCTAACCCCCCCACAATGGACTGTATCTCCTGACTCCTCCACAAAATCAGAACAGGGTCCTGGGTGAGCCTCTGGAGAAAATAAAAGAAGACGAGGAGTCTGCTGAAGACCCTGGTGCCTCCTGCCTCAATGAGAAAGAGGGGGAGGGGTTAACAGGGCAAGTGTATGGTGCCATGTCCGAGAAGGATGAGAAGGCGGTCAAAGAGACTGGAAACTTCAAGAAGACAAAGACTGAAAAAGTTAAGGCCGATATGTTGGTTGACATGAAGTCCCCAGGTTCTACAGAGGCCAAGGGAGCCGCGGCTGAAGTGGAAAAAGCCGCTAAAGAAGCAGAGGTCTCTAAAACTGCCATAGTATCTGGGGTAACTACTGTTGGAAAGAAGGAAGAAGTGATCCAGATGCACTTAAAAGAAGCGAGTAGGGGCAAGCATGCTCTGCTGAAGGAGCCCTGCAAAGCAAAGGAGAAAGTCTCGGGATATGACCATGACTGGGAACAGTTCAGGCAAGAGCTGCAGCAGTCCCAGAAAGGACGTGAGGCGCATGTACAGGAGCCAGAGGATCTAAAAAGAGAAAGAGATCAAAATATACGACAGCGCATCATCACTCGGGAAAGAGTAAGAAAAGAGTATCTGGCCATGAGATGGGCAGATGAGGCCTTTAGGCAGTTTCGGTTAGGCAAGATGTTGGTTTTGGTGATAAACCAAGCTCTGGTGGCGTGGGTCTGGCAGAACAAAGGGAAGGTACGTGTCACAGAGGTTCCTGGCCTCGGTGAAATAAGAACCGGTAATTTTCTGTGTCAGCGGCAGCTAGTGCTCGCTGACACTGGGTTACTTAGTGTGGCTGTAAAGCCAATCTGGGCCGGTTCTTATTGGGAGCAGCCAAAGAGCAGGGTGGGTGGATGTTCCCCATGTCCAGGCCAGGTCGATACCCTCTCACCAGCCTCCCGTGGTTATACATGTGTTCACCCTCACGGGCTTGAACAAAGGGGGGGGATATGTGAGACAGTGACAGGTCTCACTCAGGTTAGAGGCAAGAAAGGGGTGGATAGTTCGGTCCACACCCCTGTTCAACCACAGGTGAGAGAAGCTGGAGGTAATCAGCCTAGCACAAAGCACCTCCCAGAGTGTCAGAAAGGGGGGAGTGTGGTACCTGTGGACAGAGGCCTGGAGGCTCTGTCTGTGTGGTCTCAGCTGGGCAAGGCTGAGGGACCACAAAGCTGGGCGATAGCCTGGAGTTGGGGGACGCAGCGACGCCTGGGAGGGTCGCAGGGCCATAGTCAGGCAGACTACTGAGCCCCAATCCCCCACAAGAAATACTGAACTGGAGACAGTGGGCGTACTGTGCTCTGTACAGCCAGGAGGCTGTGGGACAATTGGCTGAGAAAGCCGCACGAGTTCACAGGGTGTGAACTGGGACCTAGGTGAGTCAGGAAACTTTATGTTTAGTTAGAGCCTGGACGGGCGAGTGTTTATTATTTTGTCATTTTATTGTTGCTGGTGTTGAACAATAAATACACGGTTTGGACCTGAAACTTGGTGTCCTAAAGGCGTATCTGTGAGAATGACCCCCGAAGAAGGGCTAACCCCCCCACAATATATATATATATATATATATATATATATATAATCAAGTTGCAGTGAACATGTAATATTATAATAATCATAATATTTGCTAAAGTGAATACACTGAAAAATAAATTAAATAATATAAAATAAGAACCCCTCACAACTAAGAAATAGGGATATGGATGCTGACGCATCAAAGGAAGGGGAACCCCACCCCCCCACACACACATATCCCTATAATGTGAATTCCTGTAGTGGAATCATATTTCATGTACATACACATGTGCCAAAGTAGTAATAATAAATAATTATTCATAATCCATATAAGTGATAAGATATGATGTTCATAAAAATTATGAACTCATATAAAGTGCACTGTGCAATGAAGCCCTGAGCAGAGTAGCCTCAGAGCCAAAACAAATACTACCCATACATTCAAGTTTAAAGTCACCCACTAATCTGGCCGCACGGATCAACCCATACAGAAAATAGAATGCAGGACACAACAACTTTTTGGAGTGAATATTCTGATGTTGGTAGACAGTTAGTATCCATTGTTCCATAGGGCATATTCTGCATCATGACACAAAGAAAGCCTCCAAAAGGACCACACCATCGCATCAATCAAGTATACTGTGAAAATACAAATAACATCAATGAATACATGATAAAAACAACGAACACATAGTAAAATAAAAAGCACGATTTATAGAAAGGACTTGAAGCTAGCCGTCTCATTGAGACCTTTAGGGATCTCACTCTTAAGCAACACAATCCACTTGGTCTCTAGCTGCAAAAGGTGCTTCTTGATATCCCCTCCACAGCAGCCCAAAGACACCCTATCAATACCCATACATTGTCCCCCCTGTGGTGATCACTAAAATGTAGGGCTATGGGTTGGAACTGGCTCCCCTCCTCCCGGGTAGTAGTGGCTGCCTGCCGGATTTTGCTTGCATGTTCAAAAATCCTAACACGCAACTCCCTGGTGGTCATCCAGTTTTTTTTTTGTTTGTTTTTTATGGGGTTGTTCATATATCGTTAATGGTTAAGGCTATTAGGGGGCTCTATACTATCCTGCTCTGCCTGCATATATTACTCTGATATGCTGTACGATTGAGCTGACTATTGGCAATTTTTATCTTTGTGCCCCCCATATATTGTCCTTCATATGTGGTTATCTTTCCACTGTGCTCTATACATTGTCTCCACCTGGCATATGCCCATCGCTCTGGTGCGCTGTCTGGCTGGCATTGTAGTGACGCTCCTATACCTGGCTGTCTCAAGGCCGGCCGACGTGCGTGTCATGTGATCGGACCCGAGGCGGGGAGGTGTGGCTGCGTGATGTCAGATGCGGCTCCCTCCCTCCTCCTGGTCTGGTCATGTGACGCGGTGGGCGTGCCTCGCCTTGCTCTGTAAGCTGGGTGGCGCGTCTTTATGATGTCATCCCTGCAACACTGGGCGGATGCGCTAATCAGCTGCCAGCTGTGGACTAAATCATTTAAGGACGAACTCAGTTTGTTACTTTACCTCCTGACGAAGCCTCTCCAGGTGAAACGTACGTCGAGGTGCAGCTTTTGGTCACACGCTCTGGGTCCAGCATATCATGGGTAATACATGTTTTGTTGTTTTGCTCAGTTAGTTGTTACATTTCTTTTTATATCTCTATTACCACCTGCACTTGGCACACTTGCCTCTGCCTGTATTGTACAGTTCAATGGCTATGTGCATACCTTATGCAGCCATCCCAGGACTTTGGGTGGGCTAGTTTGCCTTGTGCTATTTGTACATTTTTTCACTTATTTTTCTGTGCATGCAACATACATACCAATACATGTTACTTTGAGTGAACCTACAGTTCTCACAATTTTCATGCTGATGTATACCTAGGGCTGTGACATCTTTCTCCCTGCCAGTTGGGTGTTTGGGAGAGAGGTTGTATCTGACCTCCTTACATGAAGTCTCCCCCCCTCCTGTACACTTGTGCCTTATGTTTCATATATTGTTTGTTATGTGATCATGTCTCAATAAATTACTTCTTTTTTTATATGTGTGTCTCCCACTTTTCTTTGGGGTTATTGGTTTTGTTTTTGGGTTGGCCAAATAGCTCTTACACAGCCTGGAGGTGTTTGGGGTCATTGTCCTGTTGAAAAATAAATGATGGTCCAACTAAACGCAAACCGAGTGGAATAGCATGCCACTGCAAGATGCTGTGGTAGCCATGCTGGTTCAGCAATACGTCCTGTCATCCTCCCTATGTGGTAAAAAATGTGCCTAGGGGGGAGATGATTAGAGATAGACACAATTGTTCGGACGATTCTGGATTTATGAGGGAGGCACAAAAAATAGAAATTAGACTACAGGCTAGACATTAGAACATTAATTACATAAAGAGGGCTAGTAAAAGAGTACTGTCTCTTGACAGACAGACTCTTGTATTTCCCAATACCCAGCTGACAGCTCATATTAACCAAAAAGCCCAAAAAGGAAAAGAAAATTGAAAGGCTTCAGAAGCAGCTGGTAAACAGGATAAACCAATTTCCTTTGTCACAAGTTATAGTGAGAATAGAATATTCTGAGGTCTTCAAAATTATTAGAGGACATTTTCCTATACTTAATGGTGATAAGGGATGAGCTGGTATAGTGTCCTCTGGAGTTAGGTGCGTGGCACGCAGAGCACCCACATTGGGGCAAAAAATCAGCCCGAGCCTATTCTCTGAACACACAAAATCACAGCAGACTTGGTTATCCTATAATGGCAACTACAGATGTGGCAGCAATAGGTGCATTTGCTGTAGATACATGGAGACGAGCAAGAGTGTAATTTCAACAGCCAATGGTAAATCACACAAAATAAAACAGCTTATTAACTGCAATACAGAATTTGCGGTTTATGTTATAACATGCAAGGAATGTCGATTACAATATGTGGGTTGTACAACGAAATAGATTAAAGCAAGGATACACAAACATTTATCTGACATTCCCTATTTTAGGACAAGAAATATATCTGCCACAAGTTCGCATTTTGCAATAGTTCATAAAGAAAGTACTGCGTTTTTTTTCTGTCCAGGGAATCGAAAGAGTATCACGCCCCATCAGGGGTGGTGACCACAAATCCAAGCTTCTGATTAGAGTATTTTGGATGTTTAGTTTGGGGAACTGCGCACCTAATGGTTTAAATAAATAAAAAATGATTTGGTTTTACAATACAAATAGTAAGTTTTTCATGCTTTTTAACATGTTTTCATATATGTCAACCAATATTAACCGGACAGAATAATATTTAAAAAAAACTGACCCCCAAGGAGTCATAATCACCAAAAAATGCTGACTTTCGTGTATATGAAAATCCAAAAAGCTTTATTGCAAATATAAATGAACAGTACATACATGTATTATACAACAGGCAGTACAAGGCGGGACACACAAATGAGAAGCAGGACCCAAGGAGAGGCCGGGAGATCAGTGCACGAAAATACAGGGAAAAAGAATACTAGCTGAAAAAGCATACCTCAGAGCCTCATGGCAGCAATGCCCCAAACAATGCAAAAGAGGCAATTGTAGAGACGAAGGTTAAGATGGAAGGAACACAATTAAACATAGCCTGAATGGTGCAAAGATCTCTCGGCCAACTCCTGACCCAACGCCGTTTCGCCAGTAAATCTGGCTTCTTCCGGGGATACGGAAACACATAAAAACATCTCCCCTATATAGTGCCCACACAGGTGTGTGGAATATAATGAAGATTGCAGGACCTGAATGACGTCAGCACCAATGGAATTGGAGCTCCAGTACTTAATAATAGAACCAAAAGCACCTAATGGGGGCAGGACTAAGCTGACAGAGCGAGCATGTGAGCAAGCACATGACCGCAGTGTCAGAGGTGCATCATAAGACACGCCCTGACCATGCCAGGAAAGCCAATCAGTGGCCCATGTAGTCATATGGAGGAGGAACTGGGGGCAGTGCAGTAGGTGCGGCCAAACGTCTGAGTGACAGCGGCACCAACAAAGCATGAGGCCTCAAACTCCAAGGGGCGGAGGGATAGTGATGCGGCGATCACATGACACAGCACGCGACCGGGATGTCACGGGCGCCACCAAGGCAACGCCCCCACTGCAAAAGCACAAGAAGTGGTGAACGCCCCACCCCGGCAAACCTTAATGGCGGAGCGGTCACGTGATGCAGCACCCAACCGCGGCGGCACACTTAGGCTACTTTCACACTTGCGTTCAGAGCAGATCCGCTCTTATAATGCAGACGTTGGGATCTGTTCAGAATGGATCCGTCTGCATTATAGTTCAGACCCCACTCCGAAAGTCAATGGGGAACGGATCCCTTCGAAGTCACAGCATATTGTGTCAACTCCAAACGGATCCGTCCCCACCGACCCACACTGCAAGTCTGGATGGATCCGTCTGGCTCCGCACGGCCAGGCAGACACCCGAACGCTGCGAGCTGCGCTCGGGTGTCCGCCTGCTGAGCGGAACGGAGGCCAAGCGGAGCCATCCCGATGCATTCCGAGCGGAAGCGCATCCACTCAGAATGCATTGGGGCTCTATGGATCCGTTCAGGGCCGCTTGTGAGAGCCTTTAAACTGAACCCACAAGCGGAACCCCGAACGCTAGTGTGAAAGCAGCCCAATGTAGATATGTAGTGTCCCACTAGGTAGGGGTGGGCACTACACAAGGGTCAATTGGTGTGCGCGTTACTCCTACTCACAAGGAACAGAAATGTCATATTTAATTCTGCATTTAATGTATGTTCTAATGTGTTTTTACATGCAATGTACCCCTGTATGATGTAACAGCAGGCCTAGTTGGGTGTAGTTAGACATCCCAGACACTAGAGGGAGATAGGGAGCCCCTAGTATAAATGTCCAGGCCCAGACAGGGAGAGTTAGTGCAGAGTCAGGAGTCTGAGAAGACAGAGGTTAAAAAACCTGCCCCTGACATGCAGCCGGATAGCCCTTGCTGCTAGTGATGTCCAGGAGGCTAGTGAGAAGCTCCAGCCTGCCTGAGAACAAGAGAGCCTTAAGTTAGCTCTGAAGACACCCCAGTTGCAGGACCCAACCTCCTGGGAGAAACCCACAGTTATCCACTTTACAAGAGTGGGCGATCCAGGGTAAGCTAAGTGACCCTGATGGGCAGATGAAACTAGAAAGTGCAGCAAGAATCTAATACCAGAGGAAGATAGTAACCAGGGATTTAAGCCACCCTTTAGGCATCCGGGCCTTGGGAGATAAAGCCAGAGCAGGAGTTCTAGAAAGGACAGTGTACATTGATTCTGAGGAAAGGTACAACCTGCTGCTGAGTGCTTGTGAATTTACCCTCTGCGTATCTTGCATGAATATTACCTGCCATTGTGTGAATAAACCTACTTGTGGAACTGTGATCAAAAGACTGTACTACTACCTGCTGTACAAAGTTGGATTGTTCAGTAAAATTACGTTTGGTTCACTATTCTACTTGTGTACCTCCATCATTCCAACTACCAGCCGGCGTGCCACCGTCCAAAGGCACTGGCGTCACGAATCCAACAGGGACCTTGCCCCAGGCACTCAAAGTACCTATAACATCCAGGGCACCTCAATCCACCATCGGGCCTGGTCCCTGTATGCGGAGTGTGCCCCGGAGGAACCGTGTCTGCCTCTCCTTCACTGCCACGCGCCTGCCCAGGGTTCTCCAATACAGTGAGTACCCTCGATTGCCCATAACCGTGACCTCACTTCGTCTATATCCTGCAGGTCTGGCGTGTTGCAGATACACATACCAGCCCACAGACACCTTTAAATATGGGCAGATGATCAAAATGCATGGAAACTTATTATGTATAGGTCAGGATAAAAGGTACCAGGCCAGTGGCTGGGAGCTGGACATGACGTAAGATGACGAAAGCACAGAGTTAACCCCTCATTATCCTAATGGACGGCAGATAACTACATTGCGCTGTGGACAGGTGGGTTACACCCCACCACACCGCGATGTTGTATTAAGAGACCATGTTCAGACTTATTATAATCGCACCGTGTACAGTGTAGAAAATGTGCGTACCATATATTATGAGGAGGAATAATGGCAATAATGTCAGTATTCCAAAACAACAGCTGACTTGGTTTGACATAAAGTGCTAATGCATAAACCAAATATAATATATATATATATATATATATATATACACATATATATACACACATAAATATTGACGGGAGCAACCAACCTTAGGGGCTGAATTATTACAGTATTAGATCATACACAATTGCTGGGAAGATAGGTGCCAGTAGAGTACAAATTAGATTATAATAAAACACACTCAAGGTAATTATATACTTAATTGGAAAAAAAGGCGCAAGTGAAAAGCAGGTGAAAAGAGTGCTCGGTGCGGTGATAGAAGGGAAAGGAAACAGAAGAAAACTATAAAAATGTACATCATGGTGAAAATATATGGTCGGGGTAATGTCCCTTGTAGTCCCCAGACTCAATTACCTACAGCAGGTACTTCCTGTTCCTGTGCCAAAAAATTATTACATCTCCCTAGCTAGAGAAATTAGATCTTTCATATGGAATAAGAAGAAGTCTAGGATTTCTATGTCTGTTCTCCAGAGACATAGATCCTATGGAGGAATCGGTCTCCCAAATCCGCTTCTGTATAACAGAGCCATTCTTCTGGCGAGGGCCCTGGATTGGTTTCGGCAGCCTCCCCACAAATCTTGGGTGGGAATGGAAACGTCCCAATCGGGATACTCGTTTAGAGGTCTCTTAGTGGATACACCCAGCTATCTTATCCCGAAACTAAATGCCAGCCCTTCTGTTAAAGCTACGTTAGAGGCATGGAAATGGCTCCAGGAGTCCAACTTGGGCATCCCCACCCCCTCTCCAATTGTACAGATCAGAGACGTGCTGGATCTTGCATCTAAAGAGCTGAAGCAGCATATTCCTACAGCCCTCCGCCTTTCAGTCACCCCCATCATATCTCTGTTCTCGAACTCAGGGGATTTGCTAGAGGGTGAAGATTTCTTGCTGGCCTTGAATTCCCCCTGTACTAATCCTCTTATTATCTCTTTCCTGAGGACCCATATTATTAAATTTATCCCTTATCATTCGCTACTTAGACCTCTCACGTGGTTTGAACATATGATTCAAACTCAATCCTCCCCTGTTAAGATCATTTCTCAACTTTATAAAAAGCTTAATACACCGATTCTGCCACCAAAACCAGCCTTCATTAGCTTGTGGGAGAAAGACCTCAACTGCAGCTTTTCTCCCAGTGAGCAGACTCGCATTCTTAATGCCCCCCACTCCTCCTCCCGCTGCGTAAGGATTCAGGAAAATGGGTACAAGGTGTTGACCAGGTGGTATAAGACCCCAGATATAACATGTCGGTATGGAGAGGGAAATTTGGACACCTGCTGGCGCTGCAGTCAGGAGAAAGGTACCTTCTACCATATTTGGTGGAAATGCCCAATTATACAGGCCTGGTGGGAGGGGATCTTCGTGAAAAGTAATAAGATATGCAATTCTAAAGTTCCAATGTCTCCCCTAATTGCCCTCCTGGGTAGTCACACAGGTGATGTACCTGCTAAGACCCCCTTCCTATTTAACAAACTTATCATGGCAGCGCGCCTATTGGTCCCTAGGTTCTGGCTTTCCCCAGATGCGCCCCCTGAAGATTTCTGGATTAACAAAGTGGATACTATTTATAGGTTTGAGGAGATTGCTGCATGGGAAAATAGATCCCATTCCAGATTCAAGAGTCAATGGTCGGGTTGGGAAGATTTTGGAAATTTCAAATAGGATTTTCTCCCTTATTCTTGGCATATATTTCCATTCCTATGTTGGCTAATGCAGCCAACATAGGAATGGAAATATATGCCAAGAATAAGGGAGAAAATCCTATTTGAAATTTCTAAAATCTTCCCAACCCGACCTTTGACTCTTGAATCGTCTGTATCCGAATGACCGTGACATCTAACTGTATACTGTAATTGTTTTTGTTCGACTTGCTCGTTCATTGTACTTCATTATGCATAACTTTATGTATCAACTTTTATTCAGAAATAAAGTTGTTAAAAGAAAAAAAAAAAAAGAAAAAAAAAAAAAAAAAAAAAGAAAATATATGGTCGGAACATCTCGAAAAGAGGGGAGTTATTATGCAATGTTGATGGAACAGTCATAGTTGTATAACCAGCATATGACCCGGGGAAGTCCAGAATGTATCCAAAAGGCACCATGCACGAAGACATAACTCTGTATGGAACCATGACTCCACTGGTATGGTCCTCCACTGCCACAGACGTCATCAGTAGTGCTAAAGTAAATCAAGAAAGCACAGTACGTTAAAAAACAGGGAAATGACAGACAAATAATTAAAAACACGGGACCTGGATTGAGCAGAAGGACCCCAAGAGGACTCAAAAGCAGGCAATGTTATTGAGGACATCCATCAATGGGCGTATCAGTTATAGAAAAGGAGCAAAAGAAAGGTCCTCATTTAACCCCCTAGGTGTCATGCTGTCTAATTCATGAATCCAGCGTACTTCTTTTTGCGCCAATATCTTCCTCCAGTTACCACCACGTGGTGTCATGTAAACCCTATCAATCCCACAGATTCTAAATTGTGAACTATCACAATTGTGAAACTATTTAAAATGTTTGGGAATCGTTTTAAATAGGGTCACATCATTTTCATCTTTGGCAGCATCAATGCCCAGGACGTGTTCTCGTATCCTCCTCTTGAGCTCCCTGGATGTCAACCAAACAAATGCATTGGCATGGACACTTCCCCAAATATATCACACCTGGAGTATTACAGGTGATAGTATGTATGATGGTGTATGGTTTACTGTTGGTGAATGGATTGCTAAAGGAAGTAGTCCTGTCGACATTGGGGCATGCTACGCACCTCTCCATGGGGTACATCCCCACTTGGAACCTTTTGAGTCTGGATTCAATTTGGTCTGATGACCTGGATGGTAACTGTTTACCAACAGATCCTTTAGATTTTTGATGTGTCTGTACGTGGTGGAAGGGCAGGTAGGTAAGATTTTTGCCAATATGGGGTCTAATTGTAGGACCTCCCAGTACTTGGCTAGTGTATCTCTGATCGATTTCCACTGCGGGTTAAATGAGGTGATAAATCATACCTTGTCCACTGGATTGCATCGTTTGCGGTTGTATGCCAAAAGAGGATCTCTCTGCACTTGTTTCACTTTCTGGTGACACTGTTTGATGTTTGCCGCTGAATATCCACTATCCGAGAATCTTTGTTGCAAGTCCTGAGACTGACTGTTAAATTCCGTTGAGCAGATTCTCCTAGCTCTTAAGAACTGGCCATATGGAATGCTACAGATAAGGCCTACACAGATCTGTACATCGAGAAAGTCGAGGTACGTCTTGTTGATCCTAGATGCGTAATACAATATTACGGTTATTGCGATTGAGCAACCCTACCAACTCGGTAAATCCAGAATGTGGGCCCTGCCACACGTTGCAGATATAGTCGATGTAGCGGGCCCACATCTGGACTCGTAGACCTCCGCAAGGAAGATCTCCCTCTCCCACAGCCCCAGGAACAGGCAGGCGTAGGACGGCGCACAGGCCGCCCCCATAGCCATTCCCTGGAGCTGCAGGTAGAAAGCGTCCCCAAAAAGAAAGAAATTATGCATTAAGACAAACTCAAGGAGCTCAACAACAAACTCACCCAAATCATCCTCGATGTTGGACATGGTTAAAAAGAACCGGACCGCCTCCAAGCCATCCCTATGGCGGATACTGGTATATAGTGATTCGACGTCGCATGAGGCGATCCACATATCCGGTTCAAGATGAAGATCGTTCAACAGCGTAGAAAATCGGTTGTGTCTTTTGACAAATGATGGGAGTTGTTCTACGAGTGGCTGTAAGATAAAGTCGATGTATTTGCACGCTGGTTCACACAAGTTCCCCTTCCCTGATACTATAGGGCATCCAGGGGGGCATGTCTAATTTCTATGCACTTTGGGGAGTAGATTTAAGCATGCCACTTATGGATATTCGGGAATGAGGCTTATAGCTTGTTTTTTTGTGATGATACCATTTGCTTCTGCACGTTGTACCAGGGCACCCAATTCTCGTTTATATATGTATGCACAAACTGGGTGTCTCCCTGGCAGTTTTTTTTCCTCCTCCCTTCACTCAGGTCTCGGGAATAGGTAATCAGCATGGGGGTTGGGTCTTTTTGCTTTAAAAAGAAAAGGATTTTTTTTGGGAAGCTAGATCCATCCTTATATATATATATATATATATATATATATATATACATACATATACATACACATTTTTTTTTAGGGGGGGTTGGGGTTAGTATGGGCCATCATGGTGGATTCAAGGAAACTGAATTACCGGTAAGACTAATTATGGTTTTTCCACCTCATGCACCATGACAGCCACAATGAGAACTATCAAATAACTAACCTGGGTGGGAAATCGCCTGAAGAACCTTCTGGCCAAACTGGATTTTCGTAGAATCAGGCAGACTAAGGCAATGAAAGTATTTGCACTTGACCAAGCTGCGGCCCTACAGATCTGATATAGGGGCACTCGACCTTTTTCTGCCCAGGAGGAGGCGGTGGCTCTAGTAGAATGAGCTTTAACTATCCCCGGGCAGGACTTGTTTTGGATGGAATAACAGCATTCAATAGTGGATCTGATCCATCTGGCTAAGGAGGATCTAGTAGGTTTCTTACCCTTATTTCTACCTGCTAATTGGACTAGCACGTTATCGTCCTTCCTAAATTCTCTGCTGGCTGAATTACTGTCTCTCTAACATTTAAGAGTTTTGTTTTGTCTTCCATGACCTCTTCCTGGTGAAAAGGAATGGAAGGTAAGAAAATCTCCTGGTCTCAGTGGAAGGAAGAGACCACCTTTCGCAAAAAACCTGGATCTACTCTCAGACGAATATGGTCCTCCAGAATCTGAAGATATGGTTTTCTACAAGAGAGAACCTGTAACTCTCCAATGCGCCTAGCCGAAGTAATAGCTATTAAGAAGGCCATTTTCAGGGACAGATGTTTTAACGATATGTTGGATAAAGAGATAAAGGGGGGCATCGTTAATCCCTCATCGTTAATCCCTCAGATCCCACATGGGAACTCGGGATCTTAGAGTAGGTCTTAATCTAACCGCAGCTTTGATTAATCTTCTTATCCATCTATGTTCCGCTAGGCTAGTATCAAAGAAGGTGCTCAGGGCCGATATTTGCACTTTAAGAGTAGTGGGCCTTAGCCCAAGTTCTAAACCATTCTGTAAAAAATCTAGAATTTTGCTAATGGGGGGGGGGGGGGGGGGGGGAGAGAGATGTATCCGGATGGTTATCTGCTAGCAAGGGATTTCCCACGGGTCCGCTAGTGCTCGATGTTTTAAATTGGGGAACAAACTTCTCTTCGTCCAGAGAAGAGTTATCAGGATTATTGTGGCGGTCTCTCTTTGGATCTTCTGAATGATCCGGGGGATATGGGGTATTGGAGGGAACGCGTATGCTAGCTTCCAATTCCAGCTTATTGAAAAAGTATCTACTGCCCAAGGCTTGTCCCTTGGATTTAGGGAACAAAAGAGATCTACTTGGGCATTTTCTTTTGAAGCAAATAGATCTATTTCTGGGAGGCCCCATCTGGAAACTATCTTCCGGAAGATGCCTCTGTTTAGAGACCACTCTATTGCCTCTATTCTTCTCCTGCTGAGGTAGTCTGCCTCTATGTTCTCCGAACCTTTTAAGTGGATTGCGGATACAGATAGGGAATTTTCTTCTGCCCAGGTGAGAATCTTCCTTGCTATTTCTTCTAATGGGGTAGATCTTGTACCCCCTTGGTGTTTTAGATAAGCTACTGTTACGTTGTCGGACAGAACTTTCAGATGCTAACCTCTTAAAAGCCAATCCCCTTTCTTTAGAGACATGAGGACCTGAAGTTGGAGGAACTTCTCTTTATGTTTTCTGGCCAGGTGCCCTGAAAGAAACAGATGCTTGCATCTGTTATCAATTAAACTTCTGTCTGTCTGAACCAACTCACTCCCTGGAGCAGTGGAAACTCCTTCTGAGTTTCAACCAATCGAGATCGGACTTCACCCGCTGAGGTATCTGGATCTTCCTGTCCAAGTCCAACTGGCTCCCGTTCCATTCTTTCAGGATCCAACTTTGAGTTATTCTTGAGTGTGCCTGGTTCCAACTAACAGAAATTAAACAGGCCGTTAAATTCCCTAGCAGACTCATTGCTTCTCTTATGGAACATTTGTGAGCTTTTTGAAATCTCAATTTTTTGGGATAAGCCCTTCTGCTTTGTCCTGTGGTAGGATGGTTTTTTGAGAGTCCGAATTTAATTCTACCCCTAGAAATCTTATCTTTTTTGAAGGAGTGAGGGAAGACTTCTTTAGGTTTATAATCCAACACAATTTTGAAAGGATGTTTAGGAATCTTTGGGTTGCTGCGATATTTTCTTCCTTTGATCGGGGGATAATCAGAAAGTCGTTGAGGTAAGGAATAATGATTAAACCTTCTTTGCGAAGGTAAGCGACCATTTCTACTACTAGTTTCGTGAATATTCTAGGAGCGGAGGAGATGCGGAATGGAAGTGCAACATACTGGAAGTGATGTAAGGTGCCTCTTGGATACTTTATTGTAAAACGGAGGAATTTTCGTCAGAGATGGTGGATGGAAATGTGATAGTAGGCATCTTTGAGGTCTACTGAAGACATGAATGCCCCTTTCGGAATGAGTGGTATTGTGGATCTGATGGATTCCATTTTGAATCTTCTGTACATAACAGATCTGTTTAGCGGTATTAGTCTGACCTGTCCAAAAGGTAAGGTAAGGAATCTTCTGGGGGGAACTGAAGAGAATTCTATCTTGTATCCCTGTGCAATAATGTTTAATGCCCAGGGATTTGTTGTGATCTGCTCCCAAGAAGATTAAAAAAAAAACAGTCTGCCCCCCCATTTTTGTCATTGTTTATTAGGGTGTCTGTTTTGAGGGTTAAGGATGAAACCCCTACCCCCCCTTTGGGATAACTCCATTTGCCCCCTTTACCTTTTCCCCTATATGATCTCTGCTGGGGTTGAAACTGACGAAAGGGCTTTTTCTTTTGATCCCTATCCTCCGGAAAACCTTTTTTCTTGTCTGTTCGCTGCCTTCTCCAAAATTTTGTGTAAGGTAGGGCCAAAAACGAACTCTCCTGAGAAGGGGATTGAACACAACTTAGCTTTAGAGGCTTTGTCACCGGACCAGGCTTTCATCCATAAAAGCCCCACGGGCGGCATTTGATAGTGCCCCCTCTTTAGCGGAGAAACGAATGGCTTCTGCCGAGGTGTCAGCCAAGAAGGCAGTCGCAGATCTAAGTAAAGGGATGGAATCTCTTATGTCTTCTATTGGGGTTTTGTTTTTAAGATGTTCATCCAGCTCCCCTAACCAGATATACATGGCCCTAGCAACAGATGTTGCAGCTATGTTGGCCTTAACGCTAAACATAGATGATTCCCAGGCCTTTTTTAATAAGCCATCAGCTTTGCGGTCCATGGGATCGCCTAGTTGGGAGGAGTCCTCAAATGGGAGTGGAGTTCTTTTAACTACTTTCGCCACTTGAATATCTACCTTAGGAGTCTCATTAAAGATTTTACACTCAGACTGGTCAAAACAAAGCCTGTTTCTAAATTCTTTAGAGACACCCAGCCTCTTCTCTGGGTCTAGCCACTCGTCCATGATCATCTCTCTAATGTTCTCATTTATCGGGAAAACAATCGATTTTTTTGATCTAAGACCTCCGAACATTTCGTCCTGGACAGTGCGTGGTTTAGGGGTGTCCTCTATCCCCATAGTGGATCTAACAGATCTTAAAAGTTTGTCCATATGATCAGATGAGAAAAAATACTTCTTATCCTCTTCTATAACTTCTCCCTCAGATAAGGGATCTTCCTCTATAATCTGTTTAGACGAGACCGAGATCTCCTCTGCCTGATCTGCATCAGATGAGGACTGGACAGAAAGTTTACGCTTTTTTGGCGGATGAAGGGGGCCATCGGGAGCGGATATAGAGGCTAAGGAGGACTTTATTTCATCCTGAATAAAGGATTTAATCTCAGAACAAATACTTGGTTGTTCCTCCTTCCATAACTCAGAAAGACACGACTTGCAAAGTTTTTTCTTGTAATTCTCAGGAAGCTTTTTAGAGCAGGTTTTGACATTTTTGTATCCAAGACTTTGATCTAGGTTCCTTTGTGCCCTGGAAACAAACAACAACCAAGCGTACACCAATTAATACCGCTAGAATGCCTGTTTGAAAAAGAGGAGCTTAGCATTAAAAAAAAATGCAGGGGACTCACAGTACAGGTGATGGAAGAGGGGTCCGGGACCTACTGATGGGGAGTAGGTGTCTCCACCATCGTGGGTAATCTGCAGGCAAGTTCTAAAAGGAGCCCGCGATCTTTTCAAATTCCCGGCGTCTTACATCGTCAGTTTGCGCTTCGGCTCCCGGCTTGTTCATGCGCCGCATTGCCCTCAGCATCAGCGCTTCACTTGTTGTAATAAGAGGACGCCGCACTTGCGCGTGTGCCACTCCGTGAACCCGGCACAGCTGACTGCTTCCTCCAGAGGAAGGAGGTCAGTTGAAAAGGAAGGACCATAGGCCCCAGCATAAGCCGGAACGAGGGTCCTCGATGCTCTCTCCATGTGTTAACCCCTGTAGGGGCAGGAAAACACTGAGGGGTTGGAGGGGTGGGGGGAATTTAAACTCTCTCTGTGTTCCTGCCCCTACAGAGGTCAAGGGTCAATCTCATTGTGGCCGTCATGGTGGATGAGGTGGAAAAAAAATATGGCTCTCAGACTATGGAGGCACTAAAACATGATTGTGTTTCAAAAATTATATTATTGTGTAAAACCTACAGTCATGTGAAAAAATTAGGACACCCTTTGAAAGCATGTGGTTTTTTGTAACATTTTTAATAAAAGGTTATGTCATCTCCGTTTCAACAATACAGAGAGATTAAAGTAATCCAACTAAACAAAGAAAACTGAAGAAAAGTCTTTTCAAGATCTTCTGTAAATGTCATTCTACAAAAATGCCTATTCTAACTGAGGAAAAAGATAGGACACCCTTGCCCCTAATAGCGAGTGTTACCTCCTTTGGCTGAAATAACTGCAGTGAGACGGTTCTTGTAGCCATCTACCAGTCTTCGACATCGGTCTGAGGAAATTTTACCCCACTCCTCAATGCAGAACTTTTTCAGCTGTGAGATGTTTGAGGGGTTTCTTGCACGTACAGCCCTTTTCAAGTCACCCCACAGCATCTCAATGGGATTCAAATCTGGACTTTGACTTGGCCATTCCAGGACTCTCCATTTCTTCTTTTTCAGCCAATCTTTGGTTGATTTACTAGTATGTTTTGGGTCATTGTCATGTTGCATGGTCCAGTTCCGCTTCAGCTTTAATTTTCTAACTGATGGTCTCACATGTTCTTCAAGCACCTTCTGATACACAGTAGAATTCATCGTGGATTCTATGATGGTGAGCTGACCAGGTCCTGCTGCAGCAAAGCAGCCCCAAACCATGACACTTCCACCTCCATGCTTCACAGTTGGTATGAGGTTCTTTTCTTGGAATGCTGTGTTTGGTTTACGCCAAACATGTCCTCTGCTGTTGTGTCCAAATAATTCAATTTTGGACTCATCTGTCCAAAGAACATTATTCCAGAAGTCCTGGTCTTTGTCAACTTTATCTCTGGCAAATGTCAGTCTGGCCTCGATGTTTCTCTTGGAAAGCAAAGGTTTCCTCCTTGCACACCTCCCATGCAAGTTAAACTTGTACAGTCTCTTTCTGATTGTAGAGGCATGTACTTCTACATCAACAGTAGCCAGAGCCTGCTGTAGTTCTCGAGATGACACTTTAGGGTTTTGGAGACCTCTTTTAGCATCTTGCGGTCTGCTCTTGGGGTGAACTTGCTGGGGCGACCAGTCCTGGGCATGTTGGCAGTTGTTTTGAAAGCCCTCCACTTGTAGACTATCTTCCGGACAGTGGAATGGCTGATTTCAAAATCTTTTGAGATCTTTTTAAATCCCTTCCCAGACTCATAGGCTGCTACAATCTTTTTTCTGAAGTCCTCTGACAGCTCTTTTGCTCTCACCATGGTGCTCACTCTCACTTCAACAGTCAGGAGCACACCAAACTAAATGTCTGAGGTTTAAATAGGGCAAGCCTCATTCAACATGCAGAGTAACGATCTACTAATTATGTGCACCTGGTGTGATATACCTGTGTGAGATCTGAGCCAATTTAAGAGGGAATACATGTGAGGGTGTCCTATCTTTTTCCTCAGTTAGAATAGGCATTTTTGTAGAATGACATTTACAGAAGATCTTGAAAAGACTTTTCTTCAGTTTTCTTTGTTTAGTTGGATTACTTTAATCTCTCTGTATTGTTGAAACGGAGATGAAATAACCTTTTATTAAAAATGTTACAAAAAACCACATGCTTTCAAAGGGTGTCCTAATTTTTTCACATGACTGTAAATAAATTTAAAAAAGGCATACATATTAGGTAATGCCGCGTCTATAAGCTTTATAAAAATACCACATGACCTAACCCCTCAGGTGAACACTGTACACATTTTTTAATAAAAGCTGGGTCAAAAAAGCTATTTTTTTGTTACCTTCCATCACAAAAAGTGTAATAGCAAGCGATCAAAAAGTCATATGCACCCCAAAATAGTGCCAATCTAACTGTCATCTCATCCTGCAAAAATTATACCCAACCTGAGACAAAACTGAAAAAAGTATGGCTCCCAGACTATGGAGACACTAAAACATGATTTTTTTTGTTTCAAAAAGGATATTATTGTGTAAAACCTAAATAAAAAAAATAAAAAGGTATACATATTAGGTATCGCCGCGTCCGTAAGAACCTGCTCTATAAAAATAGCACATGATCTAACCGGTCAGATGAATTTTGTAAATAAAAAATAAAAACAGTGCCAAAACAGCAATTTTTGGGAAAATTTTCCATTTTAATCAATCTTTTCCCATACCAAAGCAAGGGTTAACAGCCAAACAAAACTCAACATCTACTGCCCTGATTCTGTAGTTTACAAAAATGCCCCATATGTGGTCGCAAACTGCTGTATGGCCACACGGCAGGGCGCAGAAGGAAAGGAAAGCCATATGGTTTTTGGAAGGCAGTTTTTGCTGGACAGTTTTTTTTACACCATGTCCCATTTGAAGCCCCTCCGGATGCACCCCTACAGTAGAAACTCCAAAAAGTGACCCCATTTAAGAAACTACACCCCTCAAGGTATTCAAAACTGATTTTACAAACTTTGTTAACCCTTGAAGTGTTCCACAAGAGTTAATGGCAAATGGAGATGAAATTTCAGAATTTCTATTTTTTGTTATTTTGCCTCACAAAAAGTGTAATATAGAGCAACCAAAAATCATATGTACCCTAAAATAGTACAAACAAAGCTTCTACCTTATCCCGTAGTTTCCAAAATGGGGTCACTTTTTTGGATTTTCTACTCTAGGGGTGCATCAGGGGGCTTCAAATGGGAAATGGTGTCTATAAACCAACCCAGCAAAATCTGACTTCCAGAAATCATATGATGTTCCTTTCCTTTTGTGCCCTGCCATGTGCCCATACAGTAGTTTACAACCACATATGGGGTGTTTCTATAAACTACAGAATCAGGGCAATAAATATTGAGGGTTACTTTGTTACTGGAAAAATTGGATTAAAATTGAAAATTTGCCAAAGATTTAAATTCTAAAATGTAATCTTCATTTGCCAATAACTCTTGTGATACACCTAAAGAGTTAACAACGTTTGCAAAATCAGTTTTGAATACCTTGAGGGGTCTAGTTTCCAAAATGGGGTCATTTTTGGGTGGTTTCTATTATGCGAGCCTCACAAAGTGATTTCAGACCTGAACTGGTCCTTAAAAAGTGGGTTTTGGAAAATTTATTTCTAAACTTCTAAGCCTTGTAACGTCCCCAAAAAATAAAATGTCATTCCCAAAATGATCCAAACATGAAGTAGACATATGGGGAATGTAAATTAACAACTATTTTTGGAAGTATTACTATCTATTATAGAAGTAGAGAAATTGAAACTTGGAAATTAGCAAATTTTTCTATTTTTGGTAAATTTGGTATTTTTTTTATAAATAAAAATGATTTTATTTTCATTAAGTACAATATGTGACGAAAAAAAACAATCTTAGAATTGCCTGGATAAGTAAAAGCATTTTAAAGTTATTTGCAAAAAATTGCCTGGTCCTGAAGGTGAAAATGAGCCCAGTCCCTAAGGGGGTTAAATTCTGAACCTTCTAACTTCTTACTAAAATAAAATGTGATTTTCAAAATGATGCCAACATAAAAACAATCTAATGAGCTATCACTATCTGACTTTAATGCGTAGAAATTCAAATTTAGAATTTCTTTTTTTAAATTTTCAGTAATTTTTGTTTATAATATAAAAATAAAACCTATTGACCCAAATTTACCCCTAACATTAAGTACGAGATGTCACGAGAAAACAATCTCAGAATGGCTTGGATAAATGAAAGTATTCCAAAGTTATTAGCACATAAAGTGACATGTCAGATTTGCTAAATTAAGCCTGGTCACGAAGGTGAAAAATGGCTTGGTCTTGAAAGGGTTAAATAACAGTAATGCTTGACTTATGTCAGGGGATATGTCTTTTTTCATCCATATAACTACAGCTTTATAGTACGTATGCTATGCGCAGTATATATATGCTGCCCCTTTAATGCAAAATTATTACAGGACTGTCATAACACCTTTTGTCAGCTTTTATGTAGAGTATGTTTCATGGAACAGCTTTTCAACATATTTTGTTTGGATGGGCCAGCTATATGTAAACTATGGATAATTAAAAACATTGTATTAAAATATACATGTGTTAATTTATCTAAGTGCATTTTAAAAGCAAAACATTTTTTTACAGTTAAAGAATGGACTTCATCATTTGATCAGCAAAAATAACAGGGTGAAAGAGGAGCTGCATGTTTGCAAATCTGAGCTTGAAAGTGGTCTAAAGTTTCAAACACCAGACCTGAGGTATCTCCTAAACTAATTTTCCTTATCAATTTATCCTGTTGTTAGTAAAGGGGTTTTACATTCCTTGCAAATAAAGCTCATTAAAGGGGTAATCCCATCTTGCAAATTCATCCTTACCTGCTGCTAGCTCTGCTGTTCACTTCCTGGTTTTCTGCTTCTAAGGCTTGTCGGGCTTAGGTAGTTTGAGTGAAGGCCAGACACACCTCTTTATGTCATCACACTGAGAACTCAGTCCTTATGTGCTCATTCATATGGAGAAAATGACACATCAGTCTGGCAGTCTGCAGTGTCTGTGAGGCCCTTCCCCTTGCTGGGGAATCATCACTCAGAGAGCTGTGATAAATTAGCTCAGTGTACAAGAACATGTGGCTGTTCTGCACAGTTTTAGGGTCTATTCACACGTCCGTGGTGTGTTTCGGACATGCAAATTACGGATCCGCAACACACCCGGCCAGCACCCCCTATAGAAATGCCTATTCTTGTCCGCAGCTGCAGACAAGAGTAGGACGTTGTAACGGATCACCTAGCACCCTGACCGGGTACCTCCGTCGATAGATGCTCCTAGTGCTTTCCGAGGACTCCAAGCACTCCACTTGACACCGTACACCCTGCAGACCCCACGAACCGCCGCAGCTTGGTTGGGGTCTCACCGTCCTCCACCCACGCTGGACCTACGACAAGGCTCCAGGCTCCAGTGGATGAACCTCTCCTACAGCCAGAGAGCAGGAACAGCTCTTACAAGAGCTAGTAGTTATGCCAGGGGAGTATAGCAAATCTTCAGCGTATAGCAATCCCCCAGTTTGATCAGTTATCCAAACACCAGTCTCAGCATGATGAAGGATAAAACAGGAACACTTTATTGAGGGCTACCCGCCCGTATTTATGCAGGTCCCCATCTGGTGGACACGCCCCCAGGGGACCAGAATGGAGACTGCGACACACAGAACAGATACAACATATCCCCCCAATGCATCATGGTTTCCTCCTCTCTGTCCCAGAGACAACCGAGGGATAATCCAATTATGTCTCAGGACAAAGGGAAAACACCAATACACACGTGGAGACAACAGGACAGGAATCACCACCCAAACACACAATGGCACACCCTCCCAGCAAACACAGACATTTAACATATCCACAGAAAGCTCAAGTCTGAGTGCATATCATTAGGTGAATGGCACTCAGAATACACGAATACAATACTATTAGCTATCTGGGTGCCCTCACATAACATACAATTTAACCGAACGCATAATAACATAAAACACAATTCTACAGACAGATTTAAGCTGTGCGGCCGGCCTGTCTTCTTTAAAGTTAGTATGGGCCATAATCCTGAGGCAAGAGGCTAGCAACCAGCCCCCTCCAAAACACAGTGGCGAGATTGGTTTCGTCACAGACGTGTTCTATCTTTTGCAGTGCTGCGGACTGGAAGATCGGGGGTCGCGCGCCGCAAATACGGATGCGGACAGCACACTGTGTGCTGTCTGCACCCATTCCGTCGCCATAGACAATAAATGGGTCTGCACCTGGTCCGCAAAATTGTGGAACGGATGCGGACCCATTTGCGGACGTGCGAATGGACCCTTACACACAAAATATCCGTCTGATCTCTTACAAACCCATTTTGTTTATCAAAAAATATAATTCCATATTATACATTAGCTCAAAAGCATGTTAGCTAGTAGACTTATGATCTGTGCTTTTGTCTCCCATAAAACATGACCATCCCCCACCCACCAGCACATGCAGATATTTTTCCATTACAGCTGTACTCTAGTTGTGTATATTCCTTACACTATGTATCTTTATAGATGCATATACAGCTCAGCTACATGTGTCTGTTTATCTCTTCAACCAGCACTGTGGCTGAACAGTCTCATATACATCTGTTTCTCTCTTCCATCATCATCAATACTGACCCACCACATATACAGCTCTGCTACATCTGTATATTCCCTTCCCCATTAGAACTGTGGCTGAACAGCAGCATATTCAGCTCTGCTACATCTGATTCTCTCTTCCACCAGAATTGATGCTGACCCTCCACAAATATATATCTCTGTTACATCTGTCTATTCCCTTCCCCATTAGTACTGTGGCTGAACAGCAGCTTATTCAGCTCTGCTACATCTGATTCCATCTTCCACCAGCATTGATTCTAAACTGCCACATATACATCTATGTTACAAATGTCTATTCCCTTCCCCATTAGTACTGTGGCTGAACAGCAGCTTATTCAGCTCTGCTACATCTGTCTCTCTCTTTCACCAGCATTGATGCTGACCCGCCACATATACATCTCTGTTACATCTGTCTATTCCCTTCACCATTAGTACTGTGGCTGGGGAGGCCGGCACAGTTAAACGCAGCAGCGCAGCCCCGATCTCCTCACCATTCACTGACAGCTCCCCTCCTCCTCCGCTGATAGGACACCACCCCCCCACGGCCTTCTTCTGTTTGGGCCGCCGCATATGCAAAAAAACTAAAAACGGAACAGACACGGAAACGAACAATGTTAACAATGTTTGTGTGCATGTAGCCTTAGAATGAACTCATCAAAATTGGGACAGACAAAAGAAGAGATTGACTAAACCCATGGATGATTCATAGATTCATACACCACCAATTGATATAAAATGGTAGAGGATAGAAGAAAATGTAGGATACAGGCACTTGCTAAGAGGATGAGTTTTTAAAACATAGGGATACAGATAAAGAGGGAGACAGATGCTAAATCTGTTCCCCTAAATCATCCCTAGGTTCTAACTCAAAATAAAGCCCTCCCTGTAAGTCCCTTGGTGTCCCTTGCAAGCAGTTAAACTGACTGCCCGGCTTCGTCAGAATACATAGGTATCACTTACCAGGGAACATGCAGACCATATACCCTGGTGAGTGATACCTACCGTGGTGGTCCTGGGAGTGGTCAAACTGTGCTTGCTGCCAGAGCAGAAGAAAAACAATCATCCACGATACCTAGCTTCATATCCCAGTTTGCTCTTGAAGTCAGACCAGTGCCACCAGGTGGTCGGTTGGATTGCAGCAGATAATGCTTCCAGTCGCTTAAGCACCACCCTGTCTTCCCCTAAGTCCAGTCTCAGTAGCCAAGAGTCTGCTCTACCCAATCCTCACCCTGATTCTCCTTCCTCCCACCATGGAGGGTCTTGCCAAACAAGTGATCCCACACTCGGATATTCCGAGGAGCTCTTGTCACCCCGCCAGATCTCTGAGAAG
Source organism: Bufo gargarizans (assembly GCF_014858855.1). NCBI lineage: Eukaryota > Metazoa > Chordata > Amphibia > Anura > Bufonidae > Bufo > Bufo gargarizans. Next base: position 97,103,302 of record NC_058086.1, on the reverse strand, counting down.
CTCTGACAGACGTTCTTCAGTACCTCTTGCTTGAGGTTCTTTTGTTTTAGTTTTGTTATCTCGTTTCCCTCTCTCAGCTGTCATCTAGTTGCACTGATTGCATCCCTTTATATCCCCTCCCATACTGCATCACTTATACAACTTCCTGGATTGTGCTCACTGCTAGATGCTGCAACTGTTGGTTCCTCAGATAAGTCTTTTCCTTTATTTGTGGTTTTCCTGTTGGCTTGATTCTAGGTGACCCTGACTCCCTCCGTATTAAGTGCAGGGAGTCGGTGGTTGTGTCCCCTCACTATTGTAGGGTTTTCAGGTGATGAGACACAGTTGCCAATAACTCAACAGAAATTACAGTTGTCAATCACTGAGGTTGTGGTTAGGTCAACAAGTGAGAAGGATGAGCAGAGTGAGGAAGTGGAAGAGGAGGTGGTGGATGATGAAGTCACTGAAACAACCTTGGAAGGTGAAAAGCTGAGCGAGGACAACAGTACATAGGGGGAGGGATCTGTTGCACCTCAACAGGCTGGAAGAGGCAGTGCAGTGGCAAAAGCGAGAAGGTGGGCCACACCAAATTGGCCCGCAACTGTACCCCGGAGCACCCCCTTGCGTAAATCTCCCTTGCCAAGGGGTAGGTGTTCCGCAGTCTGGCACTTTTTTTTGGAAAGTGCGGACGGCAAAAGAATTGTAATTTGAAACCTGTGCCATTCAAAAATTAGCAGGGGCATGAAATCTAGCAACCTCCTCACCACCAGCATGATCCATCACATGGCATCAAAGCACCCTAATAGTTGGGCCGAATCCGGGTGTCACCACTGCCTCCTCTTCCCCTGTGTTATGTGCTGGCCAATCCCCTGTCGAAGGTTTAGATCCGAATGCCTCCCACCCTGCACCTGGACCTTCGCAAGCACCATCAGCGACCACATCCACATCTGTGTCCCAGCACAGCATACAAATGCACTTACCCCAGGCATTTGAACACAAGCCCAAATACCGAGCCACCCACCCACAGGCCATAGCACTAAATGCGTAGCTTTCCAAATTATTGGCCCTGGAAATGTTGCCATTTAGGCTTGTAGACACCAAGGCCTTTCACAGCCTCATGTCGGCGGCCATCCCGCGTTAAGTAGTCCCCAGCCGCCACTATTCTTCAAGGTGTGCCATGCCCGCCTTACACCAACATGTGTCCGGTAATATCACACGTGCTCTGACCAACGCAGTTACTAGGAAGGTCCACTTAACCACGGACACATGGACAAGTGCATTCGACCAGGGACGCAACATTTCCCTGATGGTAAACTGTGGAGGCTGGGAGCGAGTCATACCCTGGGATGTAATAGGTGCTACAGATGCCAAGGAATGCAGGCCCTACGTCAGTGGCTCCAACCCCCACTTCTCCTCCACCTCCTCCTCCACTTTCACCTCCGAATTATCCGCGTGCAGCACCAGTCAGTCATCAGTCGGTAGCTGGAAGCAGTGTAGCACTGCAGTAGGAAAGCGGCAACAGGCCGCGCTGAAGCTGATATGCATAAGGGACAAACAGCACACCGCCGCAGAGCTGTGGCAGAGGATAAGAGACCAGACTGAGCTGTGGGTCTCACCACTCAACCTACAACCAGGCATGGTTGTGTCTTATAATGGCCGTAATTTGGTGATGGTTTTGGAACTCGGCAAGCTTTACACACATGCCATGCCTAGCCCACGACTTAAACTTAGTGGTTCAGCGGTTTCTCAAAACCTACCCCAATTTGCCTGAGCTACTAGTGAAGATGCACCACGTGTATGCACATTTCCGCAATTCATAAACGGCTTAAGCCAGTCTGTCAATGCTGCAGCAGTGCTGGAAGTTGCCAGCTCACCGGCTGTTGTGCAACGTGAGCATGCACTGGATCTCGACGTTCCACATGTTGGCCAGGCTTTGTGAGCAGCAAAGGGCAATAGTGGAATACCAGCTGCATCATGGTCGTCGCCTTTCCAGTCAGCTTCCGCTATTCACAAGCAAGGAGTGGCCATGGATGTCTGACCTCTGTGAGGTTTTAATAAACTTTGAGTAATCAACACAGATAGTGGGCGGCGACGACACTATTCTCAGCCTAACCATCCCACTTCTGTGTCTACTCAAACGCTCACTGCTCACAATTAAGGATGCCACTTTGCATGTGGAAGAGGTGGAAATGGGGGGGGGGTGGGGACATTACACAGGGTGATAGCCAGACCATCCTCAGTTTGTCTTCTCAGTGCGAATTGGACGATGAAGAGGAGGAGGAGGAGCAGTACCCATGGAAGTTTTAGTCCATCTGTTCAGCATGGGTGGGCAGAAGAGAAGGAAGAGGATAAGGAGATTGAGAGTGATCTTCCTAATGAAGTCTTCCCTGTTGGTACTCTGGCACACATGGCTGACTTCATGTTAGACTGCCTTTCCAGCGACCTGCGCATTATACACATTTTAGACAACACTGGTTACTGGTTGTTCACCGTTCTCGACCCCCGCTACAAAGAGAACTTCTCATCTCTCATTCCTCTGGTGGAGAGGATGAGCAAAGTGGTGTAATACCAGAAGATCCTTGTGGAAAAATTGCTCCAAAAATTTCCATCTGACAATGCTGGCGGCAGAGTCCATACTTCCTCAGCCAACCGAGGAGGGGAAACAAGGGAAACACACAGCAGTTCCAATAGAGGCAGGGCAACACTCTCCAAAGCCTGGGACAGTTTTCATGACACTACCAGCACCCTCACACTGATGCGCAGCCTAGTGTCACAAGGAGGGAAACATTTTGGAAGATGGTGAAGGAGTACATAGCAGACTGAGTCAGCGTCCCCAATGATCCCTCAGTGCCTTACAACTAATGGGTGTCCAGGCTGGACACGTGGCACGAACTGGCGCCCTACACCTTGGAGGTGCTGGCCTGCCCCCAGCATTTTGTCAGAGAGGGTATTTAGTGCTGCTGGTGGCATTATAACGGATAAGCGTATCCGCCTGTCAACTAAAAATGCTGACAGGTTGACTGTAGAGCACCTGAGCATCCCAATGTGTTCGGCCCGAGCACTATGGTGCTCGATCAACACTAGTTTGCACCACTTTTTAGTCTACGTGCATACACATTGTAACATCTATGCCAATGTAGTTTTTGCTGAGGATTGTATCCACTCTCCCTATATGTTCCAAAATTCTGACATCTTATTCTTATGAGCACGAATGCCTGATTCTATATTCAGGATTTTGATTATTGCATTTCTTCATTTTTTTTATCCCAGGAAAACTATACATCCACTGTCTAGCGTTCATAAGCCTATCCAAAAAATAATTTGGCAGTCCTCAGCTTTCTATTAGCTGGAACCTGGATCTGCTTCATTTTTGCAGACAACCAGATTGATGCATCATCTGATATCATATTCTTAAAGTTTTGGGGGGATTTTAGTATTGATAGCCTATCGTCAGGATAGGCCATCAATATTTGATTGGCAAGGGACAGCTGTTTTAGAGTACAATTGATGCCAGAAGTCAGTGTTGTAACTACACAGATCCATCCACTATGTAGTGGATGGAGCTCCTAACTGCACTGCATGCTTCCATTCACTTCAATAGGAACGGCGCAGCAGTTACCAGCTCTGTTCACTACAAAATGGAGGGAACTGTGTAGTTCCGGCACAAGCTAATTGGCAAGAGTGTGTGTTGATGGACTCCAACCAATCATATATTGATGACCTATCTAGATTATAGGCTATATTACAATTCCAGAAAACCCTTTAAAACCATTCTGTGCTTGATCAATTATATTCAACCATGCTATAATTGAAATTGTAAAAAAAAAAAAAAAGGCAGTTTATGATATTGCATATTCATTAATAAAAATAAAAAAATGAAAATTGAAATGTTATGTGAAACATATTTCAGTCCATACCTCCTTCAAAAATGACCCTGTTTTAATCCACCTCCTGCATAGATATATGTATGGACTAAAATAGTAGCTTAGAAAGTATAATTTGTTATACAAAAACAAGGCCTGTCTTAACTTAAGTTGTTTTGAACCACTGAAATGCAAAAAACACAAATTTCTTCTGGTTCTAAAAGACATTAGTCCATTAGACTTGGATTCAGGTATTATGATATTTAGCATTTTGTATGTTACTTATACTTCTTTTACTACTGTACTGTCTTCTATGCATAGTTGTTAATGTGAGTGCTCATGTGTGTGTCTTCAGCACCATCTAGTGACCTTTAGCTGTAAGTGCATCTTCTGGCTTTTTTAAGTTATGCATATTCATTAGGTCACCTGACTTCCTGCTCACAGTGCTTTCTGGGAAAGAGACAGGCTCCTGCTTCCTTTTCTCCTCACCTCATGGAAGGAGCAGCTGCACATTGTGTGTCTCTTACTAAAGCATCGTCGGTAAGGGATTTATTTATGTTTTTGTATTGGTTTTGTGTACATTATGCTGTATACTCAGTTATTGTATGTTCATTTTCCTAGTTTACCTTATCTACTGCCGGTTAATAAAAACCACAGACTACAGAAACAAGTCTCATCTTATTAACTAGTAGAATGGTGATATCTGCCTGTTGAACTGCATACAGACCCCGGGGGTACATGTTGTGAGAACAGGACAGTAAACGACGACTTCTAGCAAGAGAAGCACACCTGACTACACAGAAGTCTGTTACGGTCCACGCAATATCTGCAAACGGACACCACAGCGACTTCTATACAGTCCAGTGCTGCAAGGGGATAGCCGCTTCAAGCAATGTAGAGACATTTGATTGCATACTGTGACCGCTCTCTAAGCACAGCGACCGGCATTCCACCGCACAGTAGTCTCCACGCGGTTAAGTGTCTGCACCAACACCATGTCGCGTAGCACAGTATCAAGCTACAAGACAAGATCAGGGAAGGATGGTTCCACTAAGTCGTCTTCCGTTAGCAATGCGGCTGCCATTGCCCGCGCAAAGGCAGAAGCCGCGAAGGTCAAAGCAGCCTTTGCCGAACAAGAAATGAAGATAAAAGAAGAAAAGGCTGAGAAAGCAAAGTCACAGGCTTCAATAGACATGCAAAAGGTCCTCTTAGATGCAAAGCTAGAGAAACTCGCCGTAGAGAAAGAAACGGCAGCCGCCATAGCTGAAGCAGAGTTCTTGGAGGCAATGGAATACCCGAAAACCGGAAGTCACCGCAGCGTGCTTAGCCCAGACCTCGGCCAGCAAGATCCTGTACAACGCACTTCAGAGTACGTCCGTCAACACTCCAGACCAAACAGCAATGCTGATCCATTCCCAGGAACAGAAGATGTCACCTATGTCACAGAGCAATCATACCGTCCAAAAGAAAGAGTAACACTCGGAACCCAGTCCTACAAACAAGAGAACCCAGAGCCACGTGACAAAACTCCAGCTAACTTCCCTGCACACCAAGGAAGCCAGCTTCCAGTCCAGCCTGCAGAGCCACCGCATCCCATAAGACGGTATGACATGGGCTGGCCTAAGTCAGAGACTCCATACAGGTATGATCGCACACCACACTCTCACTGTAACTTTCCACCTCCAACCAACCTTAGTAGTAACCAGAGCACAATAGACTTTGCCAGGTTCTTTACTAAACGAGAGCTGGTTACAAAGGGACTTGCGAAGTTCAGTGATCGCCCTGAAAACTATAGAGCATGGCGGGCCTCCTTTTATAACATTACAAAAGACTTGGGTCTGTCATACAGTGAGGAGATAGACTTCCTTGTAGATCGGCTTGGAAAAGACTCTGTAGAACATGCCAAGAGAATCAGGGATATTAATATAAACTACCCAGAGATTGGCCTAAAAATTATCTGGGATAGACTTGATGAATGTTATGGTTCTGCAGAGGTCATAGAGGATGCGTTGTTTAAAAGAATTGACGAATTCCCTAAAATCTCTAGCAAAGGGTTCCAGAAACTTAGGGATTTAAGTGATCTACTGATGGAATTACAGGTTGCCAAAGCCGAAGGGGATTTACCGGGGCTTGCTTTCCTCGACACTGCCAGAGGTGTCAAACCTATTGTATTAAAGCTTCCCCACAACCTGCAGGAGAAATGGGTCTCCCACGGGTCAAGGTACAAACATACCTACAATGTGCCATTCCCTCCCTTCGGTGTGTTTGTTGACTTTGTAAGGCTAGAAGCTAATATTCGTAATGACCCTAGCTTTGATCTATCACAGTCTTGTGCCACTCCCTATGACCAGACCACACAAAGGATCAGTGGCAGTGCACAAAACTAACATTTCACCTGCAGATTCTTACAGGCATTACAGCTCCGCCAGCCGCGAAACAGTCAAAGATCCTGGTAAGCAGTGCCCTCTACACAAGAAGCCACACCCTCTTCTGAAGTGCAGAGCCTTTAGAGAAATGTCCATAGGAGATCGCAAAGCCTTCCTCAAAGAGAACCGCATTTGCTACAAGTGCTGCTCATCAACATCACATATGGCCAAAGACTGTCAGGTTAGTGTAAAATGCACAGAATGCAACAACTCAGATCACAACACGGCCCTACATCCTGGGCCCTCCCCATGGACCTCATCACAGAGTAACAGTGCCAGAGAGCATGGCGGGGAGGAAAGTAACTCTGAAGCTAACCCACCAGCAGTTACTTCGCAATGCACTGAAGTCTGTAAAGGACTCATAGGCGGCAGGTCCTGCTCAAGAATCTGCCTAACAAAAGTATACCCAAAGGGCTGCAGAGACAAAGCCATCAATGTTTACGCCATCCTAGATGACCAAAGTAATGCGTCCCTAGCCAAATCTACTTTCTTTGACATTTTCAGCATCAAAGGGCCCAACACTCCTTATTCCCTAAAGACCTGTGCAGGTACTGTAGAAACAGCGGGGAGGAGAGCTAGTGGCTATCTAATCGAATCCATAGATGGTAAAACGTGTCTTTCCTTACCAACTATTACGGAATGTAACCAAATCCCTGATAATAGACACGAAATCCCTACACCAGAGGTAGCCATACATCACCCCCATTTACAGCGTATAGCCCATCTCTTACCAAAACTTGATCCTAACGCTCAGATAATCCTACTCCTAGGGAGAGATATCTTACAAGTTCATAAAACTAGAGAGCAGATTAATGGCCCACATCATGCTCCTTATGCCCAAAGGCATGACCTAGGATGGGTCATAGTAGGAGATGTCTGCTTAGGAAGCGTACACAAACCAACTTCCATTAATAGCATGCTTACAAGCACATTAGATAATGGACGTCCCTCTATCTTCCAACCATGTAAAAACAACTTCCTCATAAAGGAATTGCCACATAGCACTCAACTACCTTGTTCTTTCATAGACTCTGTAGACCACGACATAGCTTGTGACAGTGACAAAGACCATCTAGGTTGCTCAGTGTTCCAAAGGACCAAGGAGGACAATCAGGTAGCAATGTCCCACGAAGACAGATTGTTTTTAGAAACCATGCAAAAAGAAATCACTAAGGATGAAACAAATAGTTGGGTAGCACCCCTTCCCTTCAGGCCTCAAAGGCAACGTTTGCCTAACAACAGAGAGCAAGTCTACAGACGTTTTGTCTCTCTAAGGCGTAACTTCCACAAGAAACCAGAAATGAAAGGCCACTTCTTTACTTTCATAAGGAAAATATTTGAGAATGGTCATGCTGAGGTAGCTCCTACCCTTAAAAACTCAGAAGAATGTTGGTATTTACCCATATTCGGGGTTTACCACCCAAAGAAACCAGGTCAAATTAGAGTAGTGTTTGACTCTAGTGCAAAATATGAAGGCGTCTCCTTAAACGACGTCCTGCTCTCAGGTCCTGATCTTAACAACAAGCTCCTAGGAGTACTGCTTCGTTTTCGCAAAGACTCTGTTGCCTTCATGGCAGACATTCAGCAGATGTTTCATTGCTTTCTCGTTAAAGAGGAACACAGAAACTTCTTAAGATTTCTTTGGTTTGTTGACAATGACCCCACAAAAGATATTGCGGAGTACCGCATGCGGGTACATATCTTTGGTAACAGCCCCTCCCCTGCAGTTGCAACTTATGGTCTTAGACACTCTGCTCAGGAAGGCGAACTAGAATATGGGTCAGACGTCAGACAATTCGTAGAAAGAGACTTTTATGTAGATGACTGTCTAAAATCACTACCCACTGTTGAGGATGCAATAAGTCTCCTTAAGAGAGCTCAAGAAATGCTTGCATGCTCAAACCTGAGACTCCACAAAATAGCCTCTAATAGTAAGCAGCTGATAGAAGCATTTCCCTCTCAAGACCATTCAAATGACCTACAGAGCTTAGACTTAGGGACTGACTCCCTTCCTATACAACGTAGCCTTGGTCTCCTCTGGGATCTAAAATCAGATACGTTTACCTTCCAAGTCAGCCAGGAAGAGAAGCCCTTTACCCGTAGAGGTGTCCTGTCTGCCATAAACAGTCTTTATGATCCCTTAGGATTCACTGCCTCTGTTACAATCCAGGGCAAATCACTACTTAGAGACTTAACTCAGGAAACATTGGATTGGGATCACCCACTATCCCCTGAAAAAAGAAACCTATGGATAGAGTGGAGAAACTCCCTAAAGACTTTATCTAGCCTGCATGTTCCACGTTCTTACGCTCCTGTGCCATCCACAGAAGTAAAAACACAAAAACTCTATGTATTCTCTGATGCGTCCGTCAAAGCAATTGCCGCTGTAGCGTATCTTAAAACTATAGACAAAGGTCAGTGTCACAAAGGGTTTGTCATGGGCAAAGGAAAACTCGCACCACTTCTCGAACATACAATACCCAGGCTAGAGCTCTGTGCCGCTGTACTAGCCGTTGAACTAGCGGAATTAATTACATCAGAGATAAACCTAGAGATTCGAGACACCGAGTTTTATACAGACAGTAAAGTGGTCCTGGGCTACATTTACAACCAAACTAGGCGTTTTTACGTTTACGTTAACAACCGAGTGTTAAGAATCAGGAGGTCCACTATACCAAAGCAATGGCACTTTGTACCTACTGACCATAACCCAGCAGACTTAGCAACCAGGTCAGTTGCTGCCAGTCACCTTAAGAACACAGTCTGGTTCACGGGTCCTGCCTTTCTATACAACTCAGAACATTCTTCTGCCTGTGACTCATATGAGCTGTTAGATGCAGATTCTGACAAAGAAATCCGCCCCCAGGTATCTGTACTACTCACTGTAAATTCGTACAATCAGCTCGGTAGTCACCGTTTCATCAGGTTTTCCACCTGGAAGTCACTTGTACGAGCTATCACCTGCTTAGCACACATAGCCCGTTCCTTCAAGCATGCCCCATTTGTTATGGAATGTAACTTCAATGGTTGGCACCAGTGGCGTTGCTAGGGCTGGTGTCACCCGGTGCGGTAGAAAATGGTGTCACCCCCCCTGGGTGACACCTGACAGTGTAGGCTATATGTATATAACAAACATATTTCATATGAAAACTTACAATTACTTGGCTTGGCCCTTGGGGGTCTCGGACGCCACTTCCACACTTTGGCCGGGGGCTCGGCGGAGCTGATGTTGTGCTTTATCCTAATGAGAAAGATTTCATAATAAGGATTTGGAGAAGGGGCAGAGGGATAGCAGAGCAGGGAGAGGCTGGTGCTGCTACTAGGGGGTCATACCATGGGGGAGTAATAACGCCCACCATAATGCCTTCCCCCCAGTAGAAATAATTCTCCTTATAATGTGTCAGTGCAAAAAATACCCCCCTGTAATGTCCCCAGTTGAGCTAATGTCCCCATAGTGCCTCCATAATGTGCCAGTATAAAATACCCCTATATAGTGACCCCAGTAAATGCCCCCATAGTGCTACTCTCCCCCCTAGTGCCCCCATAATGTACCAGTATAAAATGCCCGATATATAGTGCGCCAGTAGATGCCCTCAGTGTCCCCCATAATTTGTAAGCATAAAATACCCCTTCTCAGTGCCCCGTAGTAGTCCTCTCCCCCCTTCCCCATAGTACCCAACACAATGTGTCCCAGTATAAAATGCCCCTATACAGAGCCCCCATATAAAATAACCGTTCTTTGTGGCCTCAGTAAATGCCCCTATAGTGCCCACCAATAATGTGCCAGTAAGAAGTGCCCCCATAGATGTCCCCCAATAATGTGCCAGTGAAATGTGCCCTCATAGATGCCCCTTAATCATGTGCCAGTAGCCTAAGCCCCCCATCAACATGTGCCAGTAGCCATAGGCGCCCCCCCATCATGTGCCAGTAGCCATAGGGCCCCTCTATCATGTGCCAGTAGCCATAGGGCCCCCTATCATATGCCAGTAGCCATAGGGCCCCTTTATCATGTGCCAGTAGCCATAGGGCCCCTTTATCATGTGCCAGTAGCCATAGGGCCCCCTATCATGTGCCAGTAGCCATAGGCCCCCCTATCATGTGCCAGTAGCCATAGGCCCACCTATCATGTGCCAGTAGCCATAGGCGGCCCCCCCAATCATGTGCCACTAGCCATAGGGCCTCTCCTATCATGTGCCACTAGCCATCAGTATTGTACAGAAAAAAAAAAAAAAGGAAAAAAACACTTACCTCTTTGGCAGCGATGCGATGCAGGCCTCTTCTGGCCTGTGTCCCGCGCTGTGTACGGCTCAGGGCTTAGGCGGCGCGATGACGTCATCGCGCCGCCTGCGCCGGTCTCTGATAGCAGGGCTCCAGACTAAAAAAAATACCTAGTAGCCATTGGCTCCTGAACTGAAAAATTTAGGAGCCAAATTACATTTTTAGTCGCCAAATCAAAACCGAATGAAAATTTTGGTATCGTGACAACGCTACGCCGATCAGATCGGCGTAGGGTTGTTTCAATACCAAAATTTTGATTCGCTTTCATCACCATAAAAAAGTATTGCGATCCTCAATACCAAGCAAAAAAGCCACGTGCATTTCGCATTTTATGAAACGTTCAGCCCATAATAGAACAGTCCTATCCTATTTTTTGGGGCGACAAGGTGACTAAAAATTGGCGAATGCTCACCGCATAGGAGATATTTTTTAATAATTTAATAGTTTGGACTTTTCGGACGCAGCGCTATGTAATATGTTTATTGTATATATTTTTTTATATGTAAAATTGGGAAAGGGGGGATTTAAACTTAATATTTTAGAGTACTTTCACACTAGCGTTTTTCTTTTCCGGCATTGAGTTCCGTCACAGGGGCTCAATACCGGAAAAGAACTGATCCGTCATATCCCCATGCATTCAGGATGCATCAGGATGTCTTCAGTTCAGTCATTTTGACTGATCAGGCAAAAGATAAAACCACAGCATGCTACAGTTTTATCTCCGGCAAAAAAAACTGAAGACTTGCCTGAATGCCGGATCCAGCATTTTTTCCCATAGGAACGTATTAGTGCCAGATCCGGCATTCAGAATACCGGAATGCAGGATCCGTCCTTCCGGTCTGCGCATGCCGGTAAAAATGTGTAAAAAGATACAAGACGGATCCGTCTGTCTGCATGACAAGCGGAGACATGGATTCATTCTTGCAATGCATTTGTGAGATGGATCCGCATCCGGATGCATCTCATAAATGCTTTCAGTCACATCAAGATCGGCGGATCTGGCGGGCAGTTCTGACAACGGAACTGCTTGCCGCATCACACTACCGCAAGTGTGAAAGTAGCCTTAGTGTTTGTGTTTTATTTTCACTTACTATTAGCCCCCTTAGGGGCTGGAACCCTTGTCCTATTCACCCTTAGGCCCCTTTCACATGGGTGAGATTTCTGCGCGGGTGCATTGTGTGAGGTGAACGCATTGCACCCGCACTGAATCCGGACCCATTCACTTCTATGGGGCTGTGCAGATGAGCGGTGATTTTCACGCATCACTTGTGCGCTGCGTGAAAATCGCAACATGCTTTATGTTGTGCGTTTTCATGCAACGCAGACCCCATAGAAGTTAATGAGGCTGCGTGAAAATCGCATTGTATCCGCAAGCAAGTGTGGATGCGGTGCAATTTTCACGCTTGGTTGCTAAGATGAAAGTCTATTCACTGTGTTATTTTCCCTTATAACATGGTTATACGGGAAAATAATAGCATTCTGAATGCTTAGTAGAAGGTCAATATAATAAACATTGAGTGCGCCCCCCCCAGTATAATAAACATTGAGTGCGTCCCCCCAGTATAATAAACATTGAGAGCGCCCCCCCCAGTATATCAAACATTGAGAGCGCCCCCCCCAGTATAATATACATTGAGAGCGCCCCCCAGTATAATAAACATTGAGTGCGGCCACCCCCCCCAGTATAATATACATTGAGAGTGCCCCCCCCAGTATAATATACATTGAGTGCGGCCACCCCCCCCCCCCCCAGTATAATATACATTGAGTGCGGCCCCCTCCCAGTATAATAAACATTGAGTGCGGCCACCCCCCCCCAGTATACTATACATTGAGTGCGGCCCCCCCAGTATAATAAACATTGAGTGCGGCCACCTCCCCCAGTATAATATACATTGAGTGAGGCCCCCTCCCAGTATAATAAACATTGAGTGCGGCCACCCCCCCAGTATTATATACATTGAGAGCGCCCCCCCCCAGTATAATAAACATTGAGTGCGGCCACCCCCCCAGTATAATAAACATTGAGTGCGGCCACCCCCCCAGTATAATATACATTGAGAGCGCCCCCCCCCCAGTATAATAAACATTGAGTGCGGCCACCCCCCCCCCCCCCAGTATAATATACATTGAGAGCGCCCCCCCTCAGTATAATAAACATTGAGTGCGGCCACCCCCCCAGTATAATATACATTGAGAGCGCCCCCCCCAGTATAATATACATTGAGTGCGGCCACCCCCCCCAGTATAATAAACATTGAGAGTGCCCCCCCCCCTCAGTATAATAAACATTGAGTGCGGCCACCCCCCCCCAGTATAATATACATTGAGTGCGGCCACCCCCCCCAGTATAATATACATTGAGTGCGGCCACCCCCCCAGTATAATAAACATTGAGAGTGCCCCCCCCCCCAGTATAATAAACATTGGTGGCGCAGTGGGAAGTGCCAATGAGGGTTAAAAAAATAAATAAAAAGTTACTCACCTCCTCCAATTGATCGCGCAGCTGCCGGTCTCCTGTTCTATCTTCAGGACCTGTGAAAGGACCTGTGGTGACATCACTGTGGTCATCACATGGTACATCATATGATCCATCACCATGGTAATGGACCATGTGATTCAGTGATGTCACCACAGGTCCTGAAGATAGAACAGGAGACCGGCAGCTATGCGATCAACTGGAGGAGGTGAGTTCATTTTTTTTTTTTTTTTTAACCCTCATTGGCACTTCCCACTGCGCCACCAATGTTTATTATACTGGGGGGGGGGGGGGAAGAATGTTTATTATACTGGGGGGGGGCGCACTCAATGTTAATACAAATACAGGAGGCGGGTGCCGGAATGAAATAGCCGGCACCCGACCTCTATGATAGCGGAGGCAGCGGCAGCAGCAGCACAGGGGGAGGGAGAGAGCCCCCCCCCCCCCCCCCTGCCTCTATGGAAGCGCCGGCCCTGCCTAAAGTTAGTTAAGGAGAACTCCGGCGGCCGGCGGGTGACACCCCATCAGACTGGTGTCACCCGGTGCGGCCCGCACCCCCCGCACCCCCCTCGCAACGCCACTGGTTGGCACCATTGTAAGAATGGATACTCAGTAAGTGAGCTAGAACAATCGAAAAATCTAATCATTTGTTCCATGCAACAAGAGACATTCGCTAAAGAACTCTATTGCATCAACAACAAAAAACCTGTGTCAAAAGACAGTGTGTTAGTGAAGCTCGATCCAGTCCTTGATGAGAATGGTCTGCTAAGAGTGGGAGGGCGGCTTAAAGAGGCCAAATTAGGGTTTAATGAGAAACATCCTATCATAATACCTGGTCATCATCATTTAGCTTCCTTGCTTGTAGAGCACTACCACAGTAAGATAAAACACCAGGGCCGACTATTCACCGAAGGGGCGTTACGTGCTGCTGGGCTGTGGGTCGTTGGTGTAAAAAGGTGTATTAACAAATGTATATTCAAATGCATCATTTGCCGCAAACTACGTGGGGGTTTACAAACGCAAAAAATGGCCAATCTCCCACCCGACAGGGTTAACATGGACCCTCCATTTACTAATGTGGGCCTTGACGTGTTTGGTCCCTGGTCCGTTATCACACGTCAAACTAGAAGTAGCCACGCTAGCTCCAAGCGATGGGCAGTCATTTTCAGTTGTATGTCAATTCGAGCCGTCCACATTGAAGTTATTGAGTCTATGGACACTTCTAGCTTCATAAATGCCCTCAGGCGCTTTATTGCAATCAGAGGTCCTGTAAAACAAATCCGCTCTGACAGAGGCACAAACTTCGTTGGAGCTGCTAATGAGCTAAAGATTCTCTCCAACTTGGATAATAACAGTGTAAAAAGATTCCTTAGTGAGCAAGGATGCACTTGGATTTTCAATTCCCCTCATTCTTCTCACATGGGAGGAGCCTGGGAAAGAATGATTGGCATAGCCCGCAGAATCTTGAACTCTATTTTCCTACAAGCGGGTAATGCTAGACTCTCTCATGAATGCCTTACAACCTTTATGGCCGAAGTCTCAGCCATTATCAATGCCAGACCCTTGGCTCCGATATCAAATGACCCAGGAGATCCAATACTGCTTACGCCTGCCTCTCTACTTACCCAAAAGACTGGTATAGTGAGTGCTCCTTCTGGAGAGTTTGGCACCAAAGATCTCTACAAACGCCAATGGAGACAAGTGCAAGGCCTTGCTGATACCTTCTGGAATAGGTGGAAGAAGCAATATCTTCCCACCTTACAAACAAGAACCAAATGGCACACTGTTAAGCCCAACCTAAAACCTGATGACATTGTTCTTGTTAAAGACTCTCAGGCTCAAAGAAATCATTGGCCTTTGGGCCTCATTACTAAGGTGTTCCCAAGTGAAGACGGACATGTCCGTAAAGTAGAGGTCAAGATTTTCAAACAAAATGAGACCAAACTGTTTATCAGACCTACTTCCGAACTAATCCTACTGTTACCTGTTGAGGACTCTAATAGTGACATCGGCTGATGTCAAGCGGGGAGTGTACTGTCTTCTATGCATAGTTGTTAATGTGAGTGCTCATGTGTGTGTCTTCAGCACCATCTAGTGACCTTTAGCTGTAAGTGCATCTTCTGGCTTTTTTAAGTTATGCATATTCATTAGGTCACCTGACTTCCTGCTCACAGTGCTTTCTGGGAAAGAGACAGGCTCCTGCTTCCTTTTCTCCTCACCTCATGGAAGGAGCAGCTGCACATTGTGTGTCTCTTACTAAAGCATCGTCGGTAAGGGATTTATTTATGTTTTTGTATTGGTTTTGTGTACATTGTGCTGTATACTCAGTTATTGTATGTTCATTTTCCTAGTTTACCTTATCTACTGCCGGTTAATAAAGCCACAGATTACAGAAAGAAGTCTCATCTTATTAACTAGTAGAATGGTGATATCTGCCTGTTGAACTGCATACAGACCCCGGGGGTACATGTTGTGAGAACAGGACAACTACTGTATTTTACTGAATCTGCTGTTTTATAATTACCTCTGTAATTCCTTGTTGCCATGGCAAAATATGATATGACAGGGTCACAAAACATGGCAAAGGAAGACTCACATATGATATTAATACAATTTGCTTACAAGTCAGATTTTCCTCACATTGTTGTTATATAATTTGTCACAAATCTGAGTAACCAAGTCATCTCAAAACCCACACAAGTATTTTAGCTTTACATTATTTGCAGATATGTGAAACAGGATCGGAGTCAAAAGAAGATCAGTTTAAATGTGGAAAAGGCAAGTGGAGCATTGAAACAGTGGAAAGATAAAAATGAGAAGGAAAAAAATGTGGATATGACAAAAGAGAATAGGAAGCAAAACGCACAAATAAATGTGGATGACAAGAATCAAAACTCTGTTGGGCAGCTGAAGAAAAATGTAACTGTGAACTCAAACCCAATCACTAGTAACACCAAAGAAAAGGAGCATATAGGGACTGTAATCACAGGCCGGTCAAAAGAAACATCTTTAAAGAGAGGTTTAAATGGATCAAGTCCAGAATATGAAGGAGAATTTCAAATACATAAGAAGACAGCACCTGGGGAATTTTATTTATTCGTAAGCATATTCAAATCTTTCTCCTTTTCTTTCTCTTTTATTGTTAGGAACAATACAGGTCCTTCTAAAAAAAATTAGCATATTGTGATAAAGTTCATTATTTTCTGTAATGTACTGATAAACATTAGACTTTCATATATTTTAGATTCATTACACACCAACTGAAGTAGTTCAAGCCTTTTATTGTTTTAATATTGATGATTTTGGCATACAGCTCATGAAAACCCCAAATTCCTATCTAAAAGAATTTGCATATTTCATCCGACCAATAAAAGAAAAGTGTTTTTAATACAAAAAAAGTCAACCTTCAAATAATTATGTTCAGTTTTGCACTCAATACTTGGTCGGGAATCCTTTTGCAGAAATGACTGCTTCAATGCGGCGTGGCATGGAGGCAATCAGCCTGTGGCACTGCTGAGGTGTTATGGAGGCCCAGGATGCTTCGATAGCGGCCTTAAGCTCATCCAGAGTGTTGGGTCTTGCGTCTCTCAACTTTCTCTACCCAATATCCCACAGATTCTCTATGGGGTTCAGGTCAGGAGAGTTGGCAGGCCAATTGACCACAGTAATACCTTGGTCAGTAAACCATTTACCAGTGGTTTTGGCACTGTGAGCAGGTGCCAGGTCATGCTGAAAAATGAAATCCTCATCTCCATAAAGCTTTTCAGCAGATGGAAGCATGAAGTGCTCCAAAATCTCCTGATAGCTAGCTGCATTGACCCTGCCCTTGATAAAACACAGTGGACCAACACCAGCAGCTGACATGGCACCCCAGACCATCACTGACTGTGGGTACTTGACACTGGACTTCAGGCATTTTGGCATTTCCCTCTCCCCAGTCTTCCTCCAGACTCTGGCACCTTGATTTCCGAATGACATGCAAAATTTGCTTTCATCTGAAAAAAGTACTTTGGACCACTGAGCAACAGTCCAGTGCTGCTTCTCTGTAGCCAAGGTCAGGCGCTTCTGCCCCTGTTTCTGGTTCAAAAGTGGCTTGACCTGGGGAATGCGGCACCTGTAGCCCATTTCCTGCACATTCCTGTACACGGCGACTCTGGATGTTTCTACTCCAGACTCAGTCCACTGCTTCCGCAGGTCTCCCAAGGTCTGGAATCGGTCCTTCTCCACAATCTTCCTCAGGGTCCGGTCACCTCTTCTCGTTGTGCAGCGTTTTCTCTCACACTTTTTCCTTCCCACAGACTTCCCACTGAGGTGCCTTGATACAGCACTCTGGGAACAGCCTATTCGTTCAGAAATTTCTTTCTGTGTCTTACCCTCTTGCTTGAAAGTGTCAATGATGGCCTTCTGGACAGCAGTCAGGTCGGCAGTCTTACCCATGATTGCGGTTTTGAGTAATGAACCAGGCTGGGAGTTTTTAAAAGCCTCAGGAATCTTTTGCAGGTGTTTAGAGTTAATTAGTTGATTCAGATGATTAGGTTAATAGCTCGTTTAGAGAACCTTTTCATGATATGCTAATTTTTTGAGATAGGAATTTTGGGTTTTCATGAGCTGTATGCCAAAATCATCAATATTAAAACAATAAAAGGCTTGAACTACTTCAGTTGTGTGTAATGAATCTAAAATATATGAAAGTCTAATGTTTATTACATTATTATTACAGAAAATGAACTTTATCACAATATGCACATTTTTTTAGAAGGACCTGTATTAGTGTTGAGCGAAGCATCCAATGTGGAATTTAGACCGAATTTTAGGGGGGGGAAAAATTCTAAACAAAGCCAAAATTCCTCATGCTTCGTAGTAAAGAATTATTTTTGCTAAAATGGCGTCTGGAGTTATCTTAGAAAGTATGGGGGGAAAAAATTCACCTCTTTCACTTGCTCGCACAGAGGCAGTTCGCTTCTCTCTTGATTGAAAAAAACCTGCTGAAGGACCTGTGACCACGTTATCACGCTGGGTGCATATGATGACATCATCACGCTCAGCGCAGGTTCTTCAGCTGGTCTTTTTCAAAGAAGAGAGGAGCAGACTGCCTCTATGCGAGCAAGTGGATGAGTGAATTATTTTTTTTAAAGACTTTTTTTTTCAAAAGCCCATATTGCACTAGTGTATTACGATTTTTAACAGATGTTAGACAGGTGTGCTTCTGTCTAAGTGGCTGTTAAAAACAATTCCAGTAATTGATAGGCTGAATGGGGTTTTACTATAGCGATTCCTGACAAATTAATTTGGAACAAATCGCATTTTTTGTCAAGCTTCAGCGAAACTGCTAAATCAAATTTTTCAAAACATCGCTTATCTCTAAACAGTATAATAAATGTATTGGTCATCTAATGAATGTGTTCACATTGGTCATTCAAAGATATAATAAATATTGTACTTATAAAATTATTTTCTCAATTGTGTACTGTAATTCTACTTCACATTTTGTTGTTGCAGGATGTCAATTGTCCAGTATCTAGTTGTTTTTTAGAACGCAGGAGTATGCAGAAGTGCTCACAACAATTTCTACTTGAGACCCAAAACACTCAGTTGAGAGACACATCAACCTCATTGAATGGAAAACATAGTGAATCTCAATCAGGTGTGTAGTTAGTTTTCTTTTTGTATATTACAATCTGTTGATTACGGTTAATGTACTGTCAACTGTATTGTCCAAAAATTGTTTACAATCTAAATCTGTGGTTATTTTTGCATTTCTTTGGTGTATGGTATGGTATAGTGTAATAATGCACACTATAAACAAACAAAAAGAGGTGTGTGCGACGTCCAATACAATGCACGCAATGAATAGTGAAATATTTTAGCCATTGAAAAGCTGATATTTATCTGGGAAGGGGGTAGTATGCATTATCTAAGCAATGTAGGACACTAATAATCTAGATGCTGTATGACATCTCTGCTTGTCACATGGACTCCTCTAGAAACAAGTTGATCAGAGTCAATTTAGCTAACAAATTCGCAAGCTTTACATTACTCTATGAACAACATTGTAAAATTTCTCTACTGGAAACACATGTGAGATAATATTGTGAACTAGACATTAAGCCCGTTACAATAACGGGCGCTAGAACAGTAGTGCTGGCACTGTGATGGGGGATCTGTGGGTCCCACTGTTATGGGGGTATCTGTGAATGGTACTGTTATGGGGGGGATCTGTGAATGGTACTGTTATGGGGGGGGATCTGTGAATGGCACTGTTATGGGGGGGATCTGTGAATGGCACTGTTATGGGGGGGATCTGTGAATGGCACTGTTATGGGGGGGATCTGTGAATGGCACTGTTATGGGGGGGATCTGTGAATGGCACTGTTATGGGGGATCTGTGAATGGCACTGTTATGGGGGATCTGTGAATGGCACTGTTATGGGGGATCTGTGAATGGCACTGTTATGGGGGGGGGGATCTGTGGATGGCACACTTATGGGGGGGATCTGTGGATGGCCAGGGCCATCTTTAATATTGATTGGACCCTGGGCAAAAATTTACTTGGGCCCCCTGGATCCCGCCTTCCCACACCTTAGCATGCAATCACGCCCTCCACCACAACACACACACAAAAAATCCACACATCTGGTAGAGTACAGTGAATGACTGTAAATACTTCCAGTTCTGAAGACTCCAGCGGCTCAGGATCAGTGTTCTGGGCTGTAAGTGGGCACCGCTCTGCAGGAAGGAGACCAGGGCTCGGCTCACCCTAGCGTTACAGTGCACCCCAGCACCCCACAGTATGCAGTATAGCACCCTATAGTATACAGCACCACACAGTATGCAGTATAGCACCCTATAGTATACAGCAACCCACAGTATGCAGTATAGCACCCTATAGTATACAGCACCACACAGTATGCAGTTTAGCACCCCACACTATACAGTACCCCACAGTATATAGTAGAGCAGTATAGCAGCCCACAGTATACAGCACCTCGCGGTATACAACACCTCACTGCATACAGCACCCCAAACTATACACGATACAGCCCCCCACACTATACAGTACAGCAGTATACCACTCCACACTATACCGCACCCACAGTATACAGCCCCACACTATACAGTACAGCAGTATAGCACTCCCCCCCACTATACAGGCCCCCCCCCCACACTATACAGCCCCCACACAGTATACAGGGCCCCACACAGTATACAGGCCACCCCCCCCCCCCTCCACAGTATACAGCCCACCACACAATATACAGCCCATTACACAATATATAGCCCACCACACAATATACAGCCCACCACACAGTATACAGCACCCCACTATACAGTAGTTTACAGTATATTAACATAACAGCCCCTGTCACCTTTTTCTGATGTAATCTTTACACAAAAAAGCTCCACAGTTAACTTCTGCAACACTCCACAGGACCTGTGATGACCTCATAGCCATGTGACCAGTAATTGCTAGGTTACTGGTCACATGGTAATGATGTCATTAAGGTCCTAGATCAAAACTCATTAAGGTTCTAGAATTAAGATCATTAACACAGTACGATCATGATGCCTGTGTAGCCGACAGCCTACACCCGGGGCACTGTTATGGGGGTATCTGTGGATGACACTGTTATGGGGGTATCTGTGGATGACACTGTTATGGGGGTATCTGTGGATGACACTGTTATGGGACTGGTCTGTGGCTGACACTTATTGGGGTCTGTGGGTGACACTTATTGGGGTCTGTGGATGACACTGTTATGGGGGTATCTGTGGATGACACATAGCATCTTATGCTATGTGTCATCCACAGATCCCCCATAACAGTGTCGCTGTTTAGTGTGAATGTAATAGAAGCAGGGCCCGGTGCAGTCACTGTATTGCA
This sequence comes from Bufo gargarizans, assembly GCF_014858855.1. Lineage (NCBI taxonomy): Eukaryota > Metazoa > Chordata > Amphibia > Anura > Bufonidae > Bufo > Bufo gargarizans. The sequence continues at coordinate 97,082,395 of NC_058086.1, read as the reverse complement.
CCGACCCTGCTCAGAGTAGTAAAACTTTGAATAACTGTAATAATAATAACGATCTTCACTTCTTCACTTACTACATGGTGAGGCTGGAGGCCGGGCGGGTGGCCAGGCACTGGCAGCGTAACTCACTATGTCATGCGCCTGCGCCGCCTGCTTCATTCATGCAGTGGGCGGAGCAGGGTCCGCCCTGAGCACTGCTGTCCTGCCGCTGTGCTCTGGAGCCCGCCTCTGGATTGGCCTGTGTGTGTGTGTGTGTGTGTGTGTGTGTGTGTCCGTCCACTGCGCATGCACACTTCTATAAATTGGCACACACGCACGGACACCAGCCCTGAACACGTACACAGGGCTTTTATTAGTATAGATTATATTTTCTCTTACTGTAATACTGACTTATATGTAGCTGTAATATGCGTCACTGGCACTGACTTTTGGCTGAGAGTGCAGGCACTGTGACTGGTGGCTGATATGACTGCCACTGACTGGTAGTGATGAGACCACTTGCACTGTGACTGGTGACTGATACAGCTGTCACTGACTGGTGGTGCTAAGAGCACTGGCACTGTGACTGGTGGCTGATCCTGCTGGCACTGACTGCTGGTGCTGAGACTGTGGGCACTGTGACTGGTGCCTGAGATGGCTGGCATGGACTGGTGGTGCTGAGACTGCAGCTGATGGCTGAAACAGTTGGCACTTACTGGTGGCTGAGACGACTGGCAGTGCCACGTGGTGCTGAGACTGCTGTCACTGTGACTGGTGGCTGATACGGCTGGCACTGACTGGTGGTGCTGAAACCACTGTCACTGTGACTGGTGGCTGATAGAGCTGGCACTAACTGGTGGTGCTGAAACCACTGTGACTGGTGGCTAATACGCTTGGCACTGACTGGTGATGCTAAGACCGCTGTCACTGTGACTGGTGGCTGATACGGCTGGCACTGACTGCTATGACTGGCTGGTGATGTGGAGACTGTGGGCACTGTGACTGGTGCCTGAGATGGCTGGCACAAACTGCTGGCACTGACTGGTGGTCCTGAGACTGCAGCTGATGGCTAAAACAGCTGGCTCTGACTGGTGGCTGAGACGACTGGCAGTGCCACGTGGTGCTGAGACTGCTGGCATGTTTTGGTGTCCGCCTGGCGGTGCGGAGCCGAATGGATCGGAAGGTATGTAGAAAAGAATAAAGGGCTAGCCCACTGCCTTAATGAATACTTCTGTTCAGTTTTTACAAAAGAAAAAGAAGGAGAAGGACCTCCACTAGAAAGGATGACTATTAAATCGTTTGATGCATGTGTCTTTACAGAGGAAGATGTTCTAAGTTTGCTGTCTAAAGTGAAGACAAATAAGTCACAGGGGCCTGATGAGATACACACCCAAAATTATTAAAAGAGCTTAGTGGTGAGCTGGCAAAACCGTTAACAGATTTATTTAACCAATCATTAGTAACAGGAGTCGTCCCGGAAGATTGGAAATTGGCAAATGTCGTGCCCATTCACAAGAAAAGTAGTAGGGAGGAATCGAGCAACTATAGACCAGTGAGTCTGACATCAATAGTAGGCAAATTAATGGAAACCCTATTAAAAGGATAGGATTGTGGAACATCTAAAATCCCATGGATTGCAAGATGAAAAACAGCATGGGTTTACTTCAGGGAGATCGTGTCAAACAAATCTTATAGATTTTTTTGACTGGGTGACTAAAATAATAGACGGTGGAGGTGCAGTAGACATCGCATATCTAGATTTTAGTAAGGCTTTTGATACTGTCCCACATAGAAGACTTATCAATAAACTGCAGTCTTTGTGCTTGGACTCCCATATTGTTGAGTGGATTAGGCAGTGGCTGAGTGACAGACAACAGAGGGTTGTAGTCAATGGAGAACATTCAAAACAAGGTCATGTTACAAGTGGGATTCCACAGGGATCTGTACTGGGACCAATTTTGTTTAATATCTTCATAAGTGATATTGCAAAAGGCCTCGATGGTAAGGTTTGTCTTTTTGCTGATGACACAAAAATATGTAACAGGGTTGATGTTCCTGGAGGGAAACGCCAAATGGAAAAGGATTTAGGAAAACTAGAAGAATGGTCAGAACTCTGGCAACTGAAATTTAATGTGGATAAGTGCAAGATAATGCACCTGGGGCGTAAAAACCCAAGGGCAGAATATAGAATATTTGACACAGTCCTGACCTCAGTATCTGAGGAAAGGGATTTAGGAGTAATTATTTCAGAAGACTTAAAGGTGGGAAGACAATGTAATAGAGCAGCATGAAATGCCAGCAGAATGCTTGGATGTATAGGGAGAGGTATAAGCAGTAGAAAGAGTGAAGTGCTTATGCCGCTGTACAGATCACTGGTGAGACCTCACTTGGAGTATTGTGCGCAGTACTGGAGGCCATATCTCCAGAAGGATATAGATACTCTAGAGAGAGTTCAGAGAAGAGCTACTAAACTAGTACATGGATTGCAGGATAAAACTTACCAGGAAAGGTTAAAAGACCTTAATATGTATAGCTTGGAAGAAAGAAGAGACCGAGGGGATATGATAGAAACTTTTAAATACATAAAGGGAATCAACTCGGTAAAGGAGGAGAGCATATTTAAAAGAAGAAAAACTACCACAAGAGGACACAGTTTTAAATTAGAGGGGCAAAGGTTTAAAAGTAATATAAGGAAGTATTACTTTACTGAGAGAGTAGTGGATGCATGGAATAGCCTTCCTGCAGAAGTGGTAGCTGCAAATACAGTGAAGGAGTTTAAGCATGCATGGGATAGGCATAAGGCTATCCTTCATATAAGATAGGACCAGGGACTATTCATAGGATTCAGATATATTGGGCAGACTAGATGGGCCAAATGGTTCTTATCTGCCGACACATTCTATGTTTCTATGTCCTGACTTAGGGCTCTTTCACACTTGCGTTATTGTCTTCCGGCATAGAGTTCCGTCGTCGAGGCTCTATGCCGGAAGAATCCTGATCAGTTTTATCCTAATGCATTCTGAATGGAGAGAAATCCGTTCAGGATGCATCAGGATGTCTTCAGTTCAGGACCGGAATGTTTTTTGGCTGGAGAAAATACCGCAGCATGCTGCGCTTTTTGCTCCGGCCAAAAATCCTGAACACTTGCCGCAAGGCCGGATCCGTAATTAATGCCCATTGAAAGGCATTGATCCGGATCCGGCCTTAAGCTAAACGTTGTTTCGGCGCATTGCCGGATCCGATGTTTAGGTTTTTCTGAATGGTTACCATGGCTGCCGGGATGCCAAAGTCCTGGCAGCCATGGTAAAGTGTAGTGGGGAGTGGGGGAGCAGTATACTTACCGTCCGTGCGGCTCCCGAGGCGCTCCAGAGTGACGTCAGGGCGCCGCACGTGCATGGATGACGTGATTGCATGGCACGTCATCCATGCGCATGGGGCGCTCTGACGTCATTCTGGAGCGCCCCGGGAGCCGCACAGACTGTAAGTATACTGCTCCCCCGCTCCCCCACTATGGCAACCAGGACTTTAATAGCGTCCTGGCTGCCATAGTAACACTGAACGCATTTTGAAGACTGATCCGTCTTCAAATGCTTTCAGTTCACTTGCGTTTTTCCGGATCCGGCGTGTAATTCCGGCAAGTGGAGAACACGCCGGATCCGGACAACGCAAGTGTGAAAGAGGCCTTAGGGTACTTTCACACTTGCATTTTTCTTTTCCGGCATAGAGTTCCGTCACAGGGGCTCTATACCGGAAAAGAACTGATCAGCTTTATCCCCATGCATTCTGAATGGAGAGTAATCTGTTCAGTTTGCATCAGGATGTCTTCAGTTCAGTAGTTTTGACTGATTAGGCAAAAGAGAAAACTACAGCATGCTACGGTTTTCTCTCCGGCGAAAAAAAACTGAAGACATGCCTGAACGTCGGATCCAGCATTTTTTCCCATAGGAATGTATTAGTGCCGGATCCGGCATTTAGAATACTGGAATGCCAGATCCGCCTTCCGGTTTGCGCATGTGCAGACTGAAAAAAAATAAATGCTGGATCCGTTTTGCCGGATGACACCGGAAAGACGGATCCGGCATTTCAATTCATTTTTTCGACTAATCAGGTATTTTTAAGACTGATAAGGATCGTGATCAGTTTTACTAATGCCATCAGTTGGCAAACGTTTTGCCTGATCCAGCAGGCAGTTCCGGTGACGGAACTGCTTGCCGGATCTCTCTGCCGCAAGTGTCAAAGTACCCTTACAATGTAAGTCAATGGGGACAGATCCGTTTACATTGACACAATATTGGTGCAATTGTAAACGGATCCATCCCCCATTGACTTTTAATGTAAAGTCAGGAGTCCCAATTTTTGGCTACTTTCACACCTGCGCTAGGGCGGATCCGTCTGGTATCTGCACAGACGGATCCGCATCTATAAATGCAAACAATGGTATCCGTTTAGTGCATAACAGCTTTTTCAGATCGGAGTTTTCACTATCGTGAAAACTTAGATCCGACAGAATATTCTAACACAGAGGCGTTCCCATGGTGATGGGGACTCTTCAAGTTAGAATATACTAAGAACTGTGTACATAACTGCCTCCTGCTGCCTGGCAGCACCCGATCTCTTACAGGGGGCTGTGATCCGCACAATTAACCCCTCAGGTGCCGCACCTGAGTGGTTAATTATACGGATCTCAGCCCCCTGATGGGGTGCTGCCAGGCAGCAGGGGCCAGACCCCCCTCCCTCCCCAGTATTAAAAGCATTGGTGGCCAGTGCGGCCCCCTCCCTCCCCAGTATTAAAAGCATTGGTGGCCATTGAGGCCCCCCCCTCCCTCCCTCCCCAGTATTAAAAGCATTGGTGGCCAGTGTGCCCCCCTCCCTCCCCAGTATTAAAAGCATTGGTGGTCAATGTGGCCCTCCCTCCCCAGTATTAAAAGCATTGGTGGCCAGTGCGGCCCGACCCTCCCTCCCTCCCCAGTATTAAAAGCATTGGTGGCCAGTGCGGCCCCCCTCCCCAGTATTAAAAGCATTAGTGGCCAGTGCAGACCCCCTCCCTTCCCAGTATTAAAAGCATTGGTGGCCAGTGTGGCCCCCTCCCTCCCTTTCTCCCCAGTATTAAAAGCATTGGTGGCCAGTGTGCCCCCCTCCCTCCCCAGTATTAAAAGCATTGGTGGTCAATGTGGCCCTCCCTCCCCAGTATTAAAAGCATTGGTGGCCAGTGCGGCCCCCCTCCCCAGTATTAAAAGCATTAGTGGCCAGTGCAGACCCCCTCCCTTCCCAGTATTAAAAGCATTGGTGGCCAGTGTGGCCCCCTCCCTCCCTTTCTCCCCAGTATTAAAAGCATTGGTGGCCAGTGCAGACCCCCCTCCCTTCCCAGTATTAAAAGCATTGGTGGCAGTGGCCAGAGGCTAACAACCCCCCTCTCCCCCATCATTGGTGGCAGCAGAGCGGCATTTCCGATCGGAGTCCGCTACTGCAGTCCTGGCTGCCATGGTTACTTAGCTTATACTTCTACATGCACTGTCTGTGGCCGGCCGGCGCTTCTCCTACTGGTAAGTGAAAGGTCTGTGCGGCGCATTGCTTATAGCACAGACCAGTCACTTACCAGTAGGAGGAGTGCCCGGCCAGCCACAGACAGCACATGCAAGTATGAGCTAAGTAACCATGGCAGCCAGGACTGCAGTAGCATCCTGGCTGCCATGGCAACCGATCGGAGCCACAGATTAAACTGGGACTCCGATTGGAAATGCCGCTCTGCTGCCACCAATGATGGTGGGAGAGGGGGGTTGTTAGCCTGTGGCCACTGCCACCAATGTTTTAATACTGGGGAGGGAGGGAGGGGGGGCACACTGGCCGTCAATGCTTTTAATACTGGGGAGGGAGGGGGGACCGCACTGGCCACCGATGCTTTTAATACTGGGGAGAGAGGGGGGTCTGGCAGCACCCGAAAAGGGGAAAATTGTGCGGATCACAGCCCCCTGTAAGAGATCGGGTGCTGCCAGGCAGCAGGGGGCAGTTATGTACACAGTTCTTAGTATATTCTAACTTGAAGGGTCCCCATCACTATGGGAATGCCTCTGTGTTAGAATATACTGTCGGATCTGAGTTTTCACGATCTAACTCAAATCCGATGGTATATTCTAACAGAGGCATTCCCATAGTGATTGGGACGCTTCAAGTTAAAATATACCATCGGATTGGAGAAAACTCTGATCCGATGGTATATAATCGGCTCACACGCACGGACAACAGCCCTGAGCACGGATGATGCACCGTGTTTTTATTGGCCGGCGGCGCTGTGCTTTGGGCGGTCCCTGCTGTGTGTGTGTGTGCTGATTGGTTTGTGCGCCGCGCATGCGCACTTCACTAATCAGCACACACGCACGGACAACAGCCCTGAGCACGTACACAGACTTTTTATTAGTATAGATGTATTATTTTAACAAATTGCACAATACAGTTACATGCACAATCACTGCTATATTCAAAAAACAATTTCCTTAACGAGAATAAACCACAATTTTTACTAATGAAATTGTTGCGTTTGAGGCGTTTTCTTTTGCTACTATGTTTTTTTTCAAACTGAATGTTTTTATTTTCTTCCCATGATTATGGGAAATGATCTTGCCTGAGCAACTTATATGAGATGTGAACAGTAGTTCAGGGATTCAGAGATTTGCTTTACAGATTTGCTTTACTAGAAACCTCAGTCAGAAAATGAGCTATTGACTTCAATGGGAGAGTGTACTATAGAGCAGTGTTTCCCAACCAGTGTGCCTCCAGCTGTTGCAAAACTACAACTCCCAGCATGCCCGGACAGCCTTTGTCTGCACGGGCATGCTGGGAGTTGTAGTTTTGCAACAGCTGGAGGCACACTGGTTGGGAAACACTGCTATAGAGGGAGAAGAGGTGAGCAGTACTCGTAACTTACAGAATAGCGGATGGTGTTATCTTGTGTGTATAAAGTAATCAGAAAAACAAAAAAGCACCCTCTTTTAATTATATGGTTTTATATATCAGGACATGATAAAAAAATATAACGACTATGGCATCATTTGTTAATTTGATATAGGCCTATATTGAGTATTTCAGGCGCAGATTGCGGGAAAACGGTTAGTCTAAATAAGTGGGTATGGTGTGGGCGGGGAAGGGCCATCACATTTACCATTTTCTACGGCTGTTTTAGGAAGCTGTCTTACATATATAACTTGCGGAGGATCCACCACCAGTAATGTGCCCACTAGTTCTTAGAAGGTCTAAAAATTAAGCAAATGCAATACACAACAGATTTCACCATTTCATTATTCAACAAAACATTTGGCCAAAATTAAAAAAGCATGTGTAAAACACTAAGAACACCCCATAAATCAATAGCTCATAGAACCATCTTTATCAGAAATAACTTGAAGTAATCATTTTCTGTATGGCTTTAGCAATCTTACATAGTTCTGGAGAAATTTTGGTCCTCCCTTCTTTACAAGGGTTGCTTCAGTTCATAGAGGTTGATGAAGTTGAATCGAAGTTGATGAAGTGGAATTTGATCCGAATTTCAGGAAAAATTCGATTCGTTCCGAGGTCAAATTTCCTTGCTCTTCAAGGTAACAAATTTATTTATTTTTTCGGAAATGGCTGCTGCATATGTTACAAAGTGAAAGTAAAAAGCCCGGGAACAAGGGGGCACCCATAATGCCATGCAGCCAGTCAATCAGCAGATAACCAGCCCCTGTGATGTCACAGCCTAACGCCTCATGCACACGACAGTTTTTTTTCACGGTCCGTAGGTCCGTGATCCGTGACCGTTTTTTCGTCCGTGGGTCTTCCTTGATTTTCTGGAGGATCCACGGACATGAAAAAAAAGTCGTTTTGGTGTCCGCCTGGCCGTGCGGAGCCAAACGGATCCGTCCTGAATTACAATACAAGTCAATGGGGACGGATCCGTTTGATGTTGACACAATATGGTGCCATTTCATACGGATCCGTCCCCATTGACTTTCAATGTAAAGTCTGGAGTTCTTTTATACCATCGGATTGGAGTTTTCTATGGTATATTTTAACTTGAAGCGTCCCCATCACCATGGGAACGCCTCTACGTTAGAATATACTGTCGGATATGAGCTACTTCGTGAAACTCAGATCCGACAGTATAGTCTAACACAGAGGCGTTCCCATGGTGATGGGGACACTTCTAGTTAGAATACACTACAAACTGTGTACATGACTGCCCCTGCTGCCTGGCAGCACCCGATCTCTTACAGGGGGCCGTGATCAGCACAATTAACTCCTCAGGTGCCGCACCTGAAGGGGTTAATTGTACTATCATATCCCCCTGTAAGAGATCAGGGCTGACCCCCCCCCCCTCCCCAGTTTGAATATCGTTGGCGGCACAGTGTGTGCCCCCATCGGGCCCCCGTCCTCCCTCTAGTGTAATAAATCGTTGGTGGCACAGTGTGCGCCCCCCATCGGGCCCCCCTTCCTCCCTCTAGTGTAATAAATCGTTGGTGGCACAGTGTGCGCCCCCCATCGGGCCCCCCCTTCCTCCCTCTAGTGTAATAAATCGTTGGTGGCACAGTGTGCGCCCCCCATCGGGCCCCACTTCCTCCCTCTATTGTTATAAATCGTTGGTGGCACAGTGTGCGCCCCCCATCGGCCCCCCTCCCTCTATAGCAGTATCAACATTGGTGGCAGTGTGCGGCCTCCAATCTCCCCCCCCCCGATCATTGGTGGCAGCGGAGTTCCGATCGGAGTCCCAGTTTAATCGCTGGGGCTCTGATCGGTAACCATGGCAACCAGGATGCTACTGCAGTCCTGGTTGCCATGGTTACTTAGCAATAGTACAATAGTAGAAGATTCATAGTTACCTGCTTGCTGCTGCGATGTCTGTGTCCGGCCGGGAGCTCCACCTACTGGTAAGTGACAGGTCTGTGCGGCGCATTGCTAAAGAACTGTCACTTACCAGTAGGAGGAGCTCCCGGCCAGTCACAGACATTGCAGCAGCAAGCAGGTAAGTATGAATCTTCTACTGTTGTACTATTGCTAAGTAACCATGGCAACCAGGGCTGCAGTAGCTTCCTGGTTGCCATGGTTACCGATCAGAGCCCCAGCGAATAAACTGGGACTCCGATCGGAACTCCGCTGCCACCAATGATCGGGGGGGGGGGGGTAGATGGGAGGCCGCACACTGCCACCAATGTTGATACTGCTATAGAGGGAGGGGGGCCGATGGGGGGCGCACACTGTGCCACCAACGATTTATAACAATAGAGGGAGGAAGGGGGGGGCCGATGGGGGGTGCACACTGTGCCACCAACGATTTATAACAATAGAGGGAGGAAGGGGGGGCCGATGGGGGGCGCACACTGTGCCACCAACAATTTATAACAATAGAGGGAGGAAGGGGGGTCCGATGGGGGGCGCACACTGTGCCACCAACGATTTATTACACTAGAGGGAGGAAGGGGGGCCGATGGGGGGCGCACACTGTGCCACCAACGATTTATTACACTAGAGGGAGGACGGGGGCCCGATGGGGGGCGCACACTGTGCCACCAACGATATTCAAACTGGGGAGGGAGGGGGGTCTGCTCCCTGCTGCCTGGCAGCCCTGATCTCTTACAGGGGGATATGATAGTACAATTAACCCCTTCAGGTGCCGCACCTGAAAGGGTTAATTGTAGGATCACGGTCCCCTGTAAGAGATCGGGTGCTGCCAGGCAGCAGGGGGCAGTCTTGTACAAAGTTTGTAGTGTATTCTAACTAGAAGCGTCCCCATCACCATGGGAACGGCTCTGTGTTAGAATATACTGTCGGATATGAGTTTTCACGAAGTGAAAACTTAGATCTGAAAAAGCTTTTATGCAGACGGATCTTCGGATCCGTCTGTATGAAAGTAACCTACGGCCACGGATCACGGACACGGATGCCAATCTTGTGTGCATCCGTGTTCTTTCACGGACCCATTGACTTGAATGGGTCCGTGAACCGTTGTCCGTCAAAAAAATAGGACAGGTCCTATTTTTTGGACGGACAGGATACACAGATCACGGCCTCGGCTGCAAAACGGTGCATTTTCCGATTTTTCCACAGACCCATTGAAAGTCAATGGGTCCGCGAAAAAAAAACAAAAAACGGCACAACAGCCACGGTTGCACACAACGGTCGTGTGCATGAGGCCTTATAAAAAGCCTCCTCATGCCAGCAATTTTACAATTATACAAAAGTTTTGTGTATTAGATTACGTGCTGATATTAGCTGCAGTCCCTTTGTAGAAGTAGGTCCCCACTTCTTTCAGTCCAAAACATATAAAAAGGGGTTAGGGTCCACACTGCAATAAAGGAAAGCTTAGGGGTAACCTAAGCCTTTAGTTGGAATGACCCTGTAACAAGCTCTGTTTCCCCAACTGTCCTCAACCTGCCTCTGTCATTTTCTGTTCCCTCAGCTCAACAAGTATTGTATGACATTAGCTCAGCTCCATATTTCAGCGTAGATGATATTCTAGAGGACAGTCAGCAGCTACTGCCCAGCCAAGATGTGGAGGAGATATCCACTGCTTCCTCCTGTAGGCAGGCAAGTAGTGATGATGAGAGTCGCGTGGGAGCTGTTGTTGCGAGCGGTCAGGCACGTGGTCCTGATACTGGTGAGAGTGACATCAATGACATGCAGACAGTAGTGGGTGATGATGTGGCCGCACGTGGGAGCTGGGCAAACAGGGGGAGTCATCATTAGAAGAAGAGGGTGGCAGCTTGCGCCTGAGGCAGCAGCTAAGCCAGAAGGGTGGTAGCGTGGCCGTGAGTCAACAGGGTGGCAGTAGTGGGAGGTTGGGACCCAAATGTGCCAGGGGTAGACCACCCGCCCTCAGGAGACTGCCTGTCCAGAAAGAATTAGTGGTGCAGGGGTTCACGGAGGCAGCAGTAGAAAGCAGTCAGCTGTCACTGAGGGTGAGGGAAGAGAAGCAAAATAAACAAAATTAAACAAAACAGCAGGCTAGGCCCCACAGCTAGGGAACAGGAAAAGGTCACCTCCTAACAATCCCTGACTGCTACCAACCTGAACAAATCTCGATGGTAGAAGTGTTCATGCCCTCGAACCTAAGCCCTGCTGCAACTGATACAAACCCTCAGCTAGGGAGCAGGCAAAAAAACAACCGGTTCCTTACACAAGATGAAGGAACTACAGAGGGCCTAGCCAGTACAAACAACAGAAGGGAAGGAAGGAGGACTTAACTGAAGATGAACTGGGAGCAGGAGCTACTCAAAAGACCAGCAGAGAACTCCAGGAGAAACTATAAACAGCAATGGCTATAGTGAGAGGCAGGTATAAATAGCATCACTTACAAACTAATGAGCAGAACCTGTGAGGAGGTGGTATCCTGCCCAAAGCCACTACAAAGTAATCTGTCAGATAGATTTACGTGCAGCAAGTCTAACAGATCTTCTAAGATCACTCACAGGGCAGGGCGTAAAAGTACCCCCCCTTCCTTTACAGGTGACCTCTGGGCACCCAGGACCAACTTTATCCAGGTGTGCTCTGTGAAAGGTGTTCATAAGGCGGCTAGCATTGACATCGGTAGCTGGAACCTACATTCTTTCCTCAGGACCGTATCCCCTCCAATGCACCAGGTACTGAAGGGAACACCGAAGAACATGCGAGTTGAGTATTCTGGAGATACCTCGGGTACCTACTTGCCCTCAGCAGATCCCTGAGCTAGGAGCTGGATAAGACAACCTGTTCCTCCTAGACACGAAGGAGCAGGAGTCTAAACTGGCCAAACTGCAAGGAAGGGGAAACATAAACAGCCTATGGATATGGCAGGTGAGTGAAAGCACTTCCACACCTACCTGCCACAGACACACTGACTGGATCCAGTGCTCACATGCTGATGTCCACACCAAACATAAAAGGACACAGCACACACAAACACACAGGAACTCAGATCCATAGCTGCAGAAATATAATACATATAAGACATAACAAGACATAACAAAAACATCACATAAACATCACGCATAACTTTTATGACCACAAGGGTGGCCCTCACTGGTATAAGAGACCAGGAGGATGACTCCAGCTTACAACAAGGCTGGAGTACCCCTCAGCTTCAGATCTCAGCAGAGGCTAAATAGCCAAGTAGCCACACCCACACAGACACACAGTGGAAAGGGAATTAACCCTTCCAACGCCAGACAGGGTAGTGAAGCCACTTAAAAGGGGAAGTGCACACACACACACACATAAACCCTGTGTACACCAAACAGATAAAAGGCACACCTACAAAGACAGGTTGCCAGGTGCAACCGCATGCACCTGACATGAAGCTGCTTAGCAACAGCTAAGGCTGCTATACTGCCAATACAACATGTTGCCAGCGGCAACCACGCGTGAGGCAACATACTTCAGCCCTCACCTGTGATTGACAAACAGACCAGACCGCTGACAACTGCATGCGGCTCAAGGAGTCACGACCATTACCATGGTCGTGGCAACAGGAGGAGGAGGCAAAGGAGATGGTTCAGCAGGTTCAACATACTTCCTCAACAAGGACCTGTGAAACACATTATGGATCTTCCAGGCCTCCGGAAGTTCCAGACGAAACGCCACCGGATTAATAAAGGCCAAGATTTTGTAAGGACCAATAAATCTTGGGCCCAACTTCCAAAAGGGTATTTTCAACTTAATGTTCTTAGTGGACAACCACACCAAATCACCCACACACAGGTCAGGACCAGTCATATAGTTCTTGTCAGCCATCCGTTTATATCTTTTGCCCATCTTTTTCAAATTAACCTGAATCTTCCGCCAGATAGAAGACAATGAAGAAGATAATCTCTCCTCTTCAAGTATACCAGAAGATTCAGTCCCAGAAAAAGTACCAAACTGAGGGTGAAAACCAAATGCACCAAAAAAAAAAAAAAAAAAAAAAAAAAAAAAAGTGACTTATCAGTTGACTCCTGTCTATGGTTATTCAAGGCAAACTCAGCCAAGGACAAAAACTAGGACCATTCTTCCTGATTCTCAGCGACAAAACACCTCAAATAAGTCTCCGGGTTCTGGTTAGTGCTCTGTTTGTCCATACGACTTAGGTTGGAAAGCCGATGAGAAAGACAACTGAATACCCAGACGAGTACAAAACGCCTTCCAAAACCTGGAAACAAATTGCATCCCCCATCAGACACAACATCAGAGGGGATGCCATGTAAGTTCACGATGTTATCAATATACACCTGAGCGAGAGTTTTAGCATTGGGCAAACCTGATAATGGTACAAAGTGAGCCATCTTATTGAAGCAGTCCACCACCACCAACATCACAGTTTTCCCAGAGGAACTTGGTAAATCAGTGATGAAGTCCATGGATAAATGCGTCCAAGGACGAGATGGACTGGACAACGGAAGAAGAGATTCTGATGGCCAAGTGTGAGCTACCTGAGCACATGCACAGGTTTCACAAGCTGCTACATAGCCCTCAACACATTTGCGCAAAACTGGCCACCAGAATCTCCAGGAAATAAGATCCACAGTGGATCTACTCCCAGGGTGTCCCGCAAGGACAGTATCATGATGTTCCTTGAACACATTGTGTCGCAGTTCTAAAGGAACAAACAACTTACCTAGAGGACAGGAATCAGGTGCCTCACCTTGAGTCCCCAGCACTTCCGCCTCCAGCTCGGGATAAAGAGCACATACCACCACCCCATAAGCCAAAATCGGAGCGGGATCCTCCGAATCCCCCACCCCAGGAAAGCTACGTGACAAAGCATCCGCTTTGACGTTTTTGATACCAGGACAACAAGTGACCACAAAATTAAACCTGGTAAAGAACAATGACCATCTGGCCTGCCTAGGGTTCAGACACTTTGCTGATTGCAGGTAAGCCAGATTCTTATGGTCAATAATTACCATAATTCTAGCCAATGACGACATTCCTCAAAGGCCAATTTGATTGTCAACAACTCTATTCCCAACATCATAATTTCTTTGGGCAAAAAGTTTCTTAGAGAAAAAAAGCATACGGGCCCCATTTGCTAGGAGAGGGACCCTGTGACAAAACTGCTCCGACTCCCATTTCTGATGCGTCAACCTCCACAATGAAGGGTTGAGACACATCGGGTTGCATCAGAATGGAAGCAGAAGCAAAACATTCCTTAATTGCAGAATAAAAATGTAATGCCTCTTCTGACCAGACAGAAGTCAGCGCCCTTACTAGTCATATCGGTCAAAGGTTTGACAATAGTGGAATAATTCAGGATGAACTTCCTGTAGTAATTAGTAAATCCTAAAATCAGAGCTTTCTGATTCTCTGGCCGGTTCCTGAACAGCAAACACACATTTTTCCAACTTAGCATACAATTTATTCTCCCGAAGGATCAATAATACTTCTCTTAAATAATCCTGATGAGTCTCTCAGTCCTCATGAGTAAATCAGTATGTCATTGAGGTAAACAACGATAAACCTCCCCACCAAATGATACAAAAATTTCATTGATAAAGTGCTGGAAGATTGCCAGGGCATTAGTTAAACCAAAGATTATAACCAGGTTCTCGAAGTGACCCTCAAGTGTATTGAAGGCAGTCTTCCATTCATCCCTTCCCTGATTCTTATCAGATTATAAGCTCCTCTTAAATCCAACTTAGAAAACTCATTGGCACCGACTATCTGATCAAATAGATCCGGAATCAAGGGAAGGGGATAAGAGTCACGGACAGTAATTCAGTTCCCAGAAATCTAGGCACGGTCTAAGGGTCCTGTCTTCTTTTTTGTAAAAAAAATAAAAAAAAGCCAGCTGCCATAGATGATTTAGATGGTCTAATATGTCCTTTTGTCAAACTCTTGGCAATATATTCCCGCATAGCTACTATTGGTCGGGAAAGACTATATAACAGAGATTTTAGAAATTTTGCTGCGGGGATAAGATTGATCGGACAATCATACTCTCGGTGGGTGTGGGGGGGGGGGGGCAACTCCTGATCATCACCCTCCGAGAATACATCTGAAAAATCTGAAAGAAACTGAGGTAACACCTTAGTGCAGACCCCAGAGATAGATGCGCAGAGACAGTTGTCCATACAAAAATCACTCCAATTACGGATCTGTCTAGTTTGCTAGTCAATGGTAGGATTATGTTCGGTCAACCATGGTAAACCCAGAACCAGCGGAGCAGGCAAACCTTTAGGCCTCCTGCACATAACCGTATGGCTTTTTCAGTGTTTTGCGGTCAGTTTTTCACGGATACAGTGTTCCGTTTTCTGTTTCCATTCAGTTTTTCAGTATGGCAGATACAGTAATTACATAGGAAAAATTGGACTGGGCATAACATTTTCAATAGATGGTTCCGTGAAATGGATACACGGATACAGAAGACATACGGAGTACATTTCGTATGTGTTCTGTTTTTTTTGCGGACCCATTGACTTGAATAGAGCCACGGAACGTGATTTACGGGCAATAAGACATGTTCTATCTTTCAACGGAACAGAAAAATTGAAATACGGAAACTGAATGCATATGTTCCGTTTTTTGCGGAACCATTGAAATGAATGATTCCGTATACTGACCGTATACGGAACACAAAAAACGTCTGTGTGCAGGAGGCCTTAAGAACAAAACAAGAAATTGATTCAACATGAGAATCACCCACCCTCAAATTAATATCTTTATCAGCGAAATTGCAGAAGGCCTCAATGGTAAGGTGTGTCTTTTTGCTGATGACACAAAGATTTGTAACAGGGTTGATGTTCCTGGAGGGATACACCAAATGGAAAAGGACTTAGGAAAACTAGAGGAATGGTCAAAAATCTGGCAACTAAAATGTAATGTTGATAAGTGCAAGATAATGCACCTGGGACGTAAAAACCCAAGAGCAGAATATAAAATCAGTGATACAGTCCTAACCTCAGTGTCTGAGGAAAGGGTTTTAGGGATCATTATTTCAGAAGACTTAAAAGGTAGGCAGACAATGTCATAGAGCAGCAGGAAATGCTAGCAGAATGCTCACCCGTAAATACTAAATGGTAAAACACTCTAACACTGACATGGAAAAGGATCTAGGAATTTTAATAAACAGCAAACTAAGCTGCAAAAACCAGTGTCAGGCAGCTGCTGCCAAGGCCTATAAGATAATGGGTTGCATCAAAAGGGGCATAGATGCCCGTGATAAGAACATAGTCCTACCACTTTACAAATCGCTAGTCAGACCACACATGGAGTACTGTGTACAGTTCTGGGCTCCAGTGAACAAAGCAGACATAGCAGAGCTGGAGAGGGTCCAGAGGAGGGCATCTAAAGTAATAACTGGAATGGGGCAACTACAGTACCCTGAAAGATTATCAAAATTAGGGTTATTCACTTTAGAAAAAAGACGACTGAGGGGAGATCTAATTAATATGTATAAATGTATATGGGGTCAGTACAGAGATCTATCCCATCATCATATTTATCCCCAGGACTGTGACTGTTACGAGGGCACATCCTCTGCGTCTGGAGTAAAGAAGGTTTGTACACAAACATAGAAGAGGATTATTTACGGTATGAGCAGTGAGACTATGGAAATCTCTGCCTGAGGACATGGTGATGGTGAGAACAATAAAGGAATTCAAGAGGGGCCTGGATGTATTTCTGGAGCGTAATAATATTACAGGCTATAGCTACTAGAGAGGGGTCGTTGATCCAGGGAGTTAGTCTGATTGCCTGATTGGAGTTGGGAAGGAATTTTTTATTCCCCTAAAGTGGGGAAAATTGGTTTCTACCTCACAGGTTGTTTTTTTTGCCTTCCTCTGGATCAACTTGCAGGATAACAGGCCGAACTGGATGGACAAATGTATTTTTTTGGCTTTCTGTACTATGTTACAATATGAGTTCGATTTTTTTGCGAGAGAGGAGCAGAATCTATAGCAAACACTGATATCTCTTTGATTAATGCGCTAGTTCTAAAACCATGACTCTGAACAAATTGATAATCAACAAGATTAACCCCTTCGCCACTGTCAACAAATACTTCTAATTCAATATTTTCAGTCTAGCACCACCATGGCAGGCAGGAGGAATCGGGTACTGCAGGTAGAATACAAATATACCTGTTCTGACTCTTCATTCACGTTACAAAGAGTAAGGGAACTTTTTTTTTTTTTTTTAAAGAACCCTTCTTTTGTTTTTCGTTACCACTGTGAGGCTTAATAAAAGGACACACATTAACGAAATGTCCTTCTTTACCACAGAAATAACAGTCTTCTCTGCACTCTAGAGTTCCGGTTACCAAGGCAAGAAAAGACCTGACCTAACTGCATAGGTTCCTCTCCAGTTCCGGGTTCAAGTGTCACTGTACCCAGAGGGACAGATTCCCCAAATGACAGTGCCTCCTGCCTAAGGGGAACCTTGCACCTCTCCCTCAGATGTCTATCAATCCTTATGGCTAGAGCCATGGCCGCCTCCAAAGAATCAGGATTTTCATAAAACGCAAGGTCATCTTTTAGTTTCTCAGACAGCCCCTGACAGAACTGATTACGGAGTGCAGGGTCATTCCACTCTGAGTCAGTCGCCCACCTTCTAAATTCGGCACAATATGACTCAGCAGTATGTTCTCCCTGACACAAGCTACGCAGCTTAGATTCAGCCATAGAGACCCTGTCCGGGTCATCATAAATCAGGCCCAGGGCTCTGAAAAACTCATCCACCGATCGGAGGGACAGCAAACTGATCAGCAGAGAAAAAGCCCAGGACTGAGCATCACCTCTTAGCAGAGAAATGAAAATCCCCACTCTTTGATTTTCTCCAGATGAAATCGGACGCAGACTAAATTATAAAAATTTACAAGACTCCCTGAACCAAACAAAGCTATCACTTCCCCCGGAAAACCTATCTGGGAGAGCGACCTTTGGCTCAAGCTTGACCTGACTCCCAACAGCCCAGACGCCAGAAATCTCTGACACAGTGCAACTGAATTACGGAGGTCTGCTACCTGCCAAGATAATTCCTGCATACAATCAGTGTATCAACCACTTCCATTTTGCACGGAGCAAGGGAAAAAAATGACGGTATGGGCAGTTTATAATGTCACGGAGGGTGACGGAAGGAAAGCAAAACAAACACAACAAAATTAAACAAAACAGCAGGTTAGGCCCCACAGCTAGGGAACAGGGAAAGGTCACCTCCTGACAATCCCTGAGCCTTTCCCTGACTGCTACCAACATGAACAAATCTCGATGGTAGAAGTGTTCATGCACTCAAACCTAAGCCCTGCTGCAACTGATACAAACCCTCAGCTAGGAAGCAGGCAAAAAGACAACCGGTTCCTTGGACAAGATGAAGGAACCCGCATCAACTGAGGGCCTAGCCAGTACAAACAGAAGGGAAGGAAGGAGGACTTAACTGAAGACAGACTAGGAGCAGAAGATCCTCAAAACAACAGCAGACAACTCCAGGAGAAACTATAAATCGCAATGGCTATAATAAGAGGCAGGTATAAATAGCATCACTAAAAAACTAATGAGCAGAACCTGTGAGGAGGTGGGATCCTGCCTAAAGCCACAACAAAGCAACCTGTCAGATCTTCTAAGATCACTCACAGGGCTGAGCGTGACATCAGCATGGAGTGGTGGGGGAAAAATACCATACTCGGCAATGTGGCAATTTTTCATCAAACCGCCGGAGGAGATTGGCATGGCCATTTGCAGAGTCTGTGGGCAGAAGGTGAAGTGTGGCCAGGGTGTGAATGTTGGCAAAACAGCCCTGAGTCAATACATGCAGCATCACCATAAAGTGGCCTGGGAAAACTCTGGAACTAATGTAGTGGTACAGCCTGAGGCTGCAACAGCTCCATCAACCAGTGGCCTGCACCCCTTTTCCGCAAGCCAAGGCTCCACCACCTCAGCAGAGCAGTGTTTCCTTCCCATCATCTACTGGTCCTGACGCTCCTGCTCCTCCTGGTCCGCGTCACTCATTTTGTCAGCAATAGATCCCATGCAAATAGACAACAGTATGCGTGCATTCATCCAGCGGCGCAGAAGTTAAACTTGTTTCTTGCCAAGTTGCTCGTACTACAGTCCCTCCCTTTCCATGTCGTGGATTCTGCACCTTTTAGAGAACTAATGGCTTGTGCCAAGCCAAGGTGGAGAGTCTCAAGCCATCATTACTTCTCCAAAAAGACAGTACCAGCCCTGCACACGTACAGATGCGTCCACTCTTATCTTATCTCCAAACTGGAAGTGGTGTAAATTTTGTCCTGACAGCAAAACAGAATATTGCGAGACTGTAACTAAACTCTAAATGACTAATACACATTACAACCACTGGGTGGTGAGTGCTCCACATTTAGCTTTATGCTCAAGCTGCTTTTTCTTCTGTTTAGAGAACAGTTGGCCTCAGAAATATTTATCAGCAGACACAGCTAAATTTGGTGAGATCTACTGAGATTATTAAGTGCGCAAAAGTCAAACACATCAGAATAAAGGAACACTAAATCCAGAATCCAAACATTGTGTGATACTATCTGCTAATCTATGTATCTAATCCTATACTGTGTGATACTGTCTGCTGAGCTGTGTATCCAATCCTATCATGTGTGATACTAAAGAAAAACAATGGCCAGCTCAGTCAACTTGCATACACTTTGCTAAATTAATACATATACATTATAAATATCAATATCAATAGATCTAATGAGCACTTACTTGTATCTTATTTATGGAGATGTCTTGATTAGGGATGAGCGAACCCGAACTGTATAGTTCGGGTTCGTACCGAATTTTGGGGCGTCCGTGACACGGACCCGAACATTTTCGTAAAAGTCCAGGTTCCGATTCGGTGTTCGTCGCTTTCTTGGCGCTTTTTGAAAGGCTGCAAAGCAGTCAATAAACAAGCGTCATACTACTTGCCCCAAGAGGCCGTCACAGCCATGCCTACTATTGGCATGGCTGTGATTGGCCAGAGCACCATGTGACCCAGCCTCTATTTAAGCTTGAGTCACATAGCGCCGCCCGTCACTCTGCTCTGATCAGCATAGGGAGAGGTTGCAGCTGCGACGTTAGGACGAGATTAGGCAGTGATTAACTCCTCCAAAAGACTTCATTCAGAGATCGATCTGCAGCTGTGGATCATTGAACTGCTGCTATTGAATTGCTCACTGTTTTTAGGCTGCCCAGAGCGTTTTTCAGTCACTTTTTTCTGGGGTGATCGGCGGCCATTTTGTGTCTTGTGGTGTGCCAGCACAAGCTGCCACCAAGTGCATTTAACCCTCAATGGTGTGGTTGTTTTTTGGCTAAGTCCTACAGCAGGGTGAAGCTGTCACACCAAGTGCATTTAACCAGCAATAGTGTGGTTATTTTTAGGCCATATACTACATCAGGGGCAAGCTGAGCCTGTCACCAAGTGCATTTAACCCTCAATGGTGTGGTTATTTTTTGGCTAAATCCTACATCAGGGTGAAGCTGTCATACCAAGTGCATTTAACCAGCAAAAGTGTGGTTATTTTTTGGCCATATACTACATCAGGGGCAAGCTGAGCCTGTCACCAAGTGCATTTAACCCTCAATGGTGTGGTTGTTTTTTGGCTAAATCCTACATCAGGGTCAAGCTGTCACACCAAGTGCATTTAACCATCAATAGTCTGGTTATTTTTTGGCCATATACTACATCAGGGGCAAGCTGAGCCTGTCACCAAGTGCATTTAACCCTCAATAGTGTGGTTGGTCAAGCTGTCACACCAAGTGCATTTAACCATCAATAGTCTGGTTATTTTTTGGCCATATCCCAGTCTAATTCTGTCAGTAAACTTATACCTGTCACCCAGCGCCTAAATACTAGGCCTCAAATTTATATCCAGCTAAATCTGTCGTTACTGCTGTACTGCTGTGGCTGGTCAAGTTATTTAGTGTCCGTTTTGGTTCTGGGTTGAAATACAATTCCCAATTTAGCAATTTCCTAATTTAGTGGTTTCTGCTGTACCAGAGCTATTTTAAATCTATCCCTAAAAGGGTATATTAGATTCAAGGTGCACATAGGGTCATTCTGAATAACTTCACACACACGCTACTGTGCATTTCCAAGTCTAATTCTGTCAGTAAACCTATACCTGTCACCCAGCGCCTAAATAATAGGCCTCAAATTTATATCCAGCTAAATCTGTCGTTACTGCTGTGCCTGTAATAGTGTAATACGGTACCTAAATAGATAGCCAGATAGTGTTAGGTGTCTGTAAAAAAAGGCCTGAATTTGAATTGAATACATTGGGCCAAATAATATTTTTCTTCTTGTGGTGAACGGTAACAATGAGGAAAACATCTAGTAAGGGACGCGGACATGGTCGTGGTAGTGTTAGTGGACCCTCTGGTGCTGGGAGAGGACGTGGCCGTTCTGCCACAGCCACACGTCCTAGTGTACCAACTACCTCAGGTCCCAGTAGCCGCCAGAATTTACAGCAATATTTTTTGGGGCCCAATGCCGTTCTAAGGATGGTAAGGCCTGAGCAGGTACAGGCATTAGTCAATTGGGTGGCCGACAGTGGATTCAGCACGTTCACATTATCTCCCACCCAGTCTTCTGCAGAAAGCGCACAGATGGCGCCTGAAAACCAAGCCCATCAGTCTGTCACATCACCCCCATGCATACCAGGGAAACTGTCTGAGCCGCAAGTTATGCAGCAGTCTCTTATACTGTTTGAAGACTCCGCTGGCAGGGTTTCCAAAGGGCATCCACCTAGCCCTTCCCCAGCGGTGGAAGACATAGAATGCACTGACGCACAACCACTTATGTTTCCTGATGATGAGGACATGGGAATACCACCTCAGCATGTCTCTGATGATGACGAAACACAGGTGCCAGCTGCTGCATCTTTCTGCAGTGTGCAGACTGAACAGGAGGTCAGGGATCAAGACTGGGTGGAAGACGATGCAGGGGACGATGAGGTCCTAGACCCCACATGGAATGAAGGTCGTGCCACTGACTTTCACAGTTCGGAGGAAGAGGCAGTGGTGAGACCGAGCCAACAGCGTAGCAAAAGAGGGAGCAGTGGGCAAAAGCAGAACACCCGCCGCCAAGAGACTCCGCATGCTACTGACCGCCGCCATCTGGGACCGAGCACCCCAAAGGCAGCTTCAAGGAGTTCCCTGGCATGGCACTTCTTCAAACAATGTGCTGACGACAAGACCCGAGTGGTTTGCACGCTGTGCCATCAGATCCTGAAGCGAGGCATTAACGTTCTGAACCTTAGCACAACCTGCATGACCAGGCACCTGCATGCAAAGCATGAACTGCAGTGGAGTAAACACCTTAAAAACAAGGAACTCACTCAGGCTCCCCCTGCTACCTCTTCTGCTGCTGCCGCCTCAGCCTCTTCTGCTGCTGCCGCCTCGTCCTCTTCCTCCGCCTCTGGAGGAACGTTGGCACCTGCCGCCCAGCAAACAGGGGATGTACCACCAACACCACCACCTCCGTCACCAAGCATCTCAACCATGTCACACAGCAGCGTTCAGCTCTCCATCTCACAAACATTTGAGAGAAAACGTAAATTCCCACCTAGCCACCCTCGATCCCTGGCCCTGAATGCCAGCATTTCCAAACTACTGGCCTATGAAATGCTGTCATTTAGGCTGGTGGACACAGACAGCTTCAAACAGCTCATGTCGCTTGCTGTGCCACAGTATGTTGTTCCTAGCCAGCACTACTTCTCCAAGAGAGCCGTGCCTTCCCTGCACAACCAAGTATCTGCGCTACAGCGTAACTTCGGCCTTCCCGCTCACCGCCTCATATGCGACGTGCCCTCCAGGTGGAACTCCACCTTGCACATGCTGGACAGACTGTGCGAGCAGCAGAAGGCCATAGTGGAGTTTCAGCTGCAGCACGCACGGGTCAGTCGCACTGCGGAACAGCACCACTTCACCACCAATGACTGGGCCTCCATGCGAGACCTGTGTGCCCTGTTGCGCTGTTTCGAGTACTCCACCAACATGGCCAGTGGCGATGACGCCGTTATCAGCGTTACAATACCACTTCTATGTCTCCTTGAGAAAACACTTAGGGCGATGATGGAAGAGGAGGTGGCCCAGGAGGAGGAAGAGGGGTCATTTTTAGCACTTTCAGGCCAGTCTCTTCGAAGTGACTCAGAGGGAGGTTTTTTGCAACAGCAGAGGCCAGGTACAAATGTGGCCAGCCAGGGCCCACTACTGGAGGACGAGAAGGACGAGGATGAGGAGGAGGTGGAGGAGGATGAGGATGAAGCATGGTCACAGCGGGGTGGCACCCAACGCAGCTCGGGCCCATCACTGGTGCGTGGCTGGGGGGAAACGCAGGACGATGACGATACGCCTCCCACAGAGGACAGCTTGTCCTTACCCCTGGGCAGCCTGGCACACATGAGCGACTACATGCTGCAGTGCCTGCGCAAAGACAGCAGAGTTGCCCACATTTTAACGTGTGTGGACTACTGGGTTGCCACTCTGCTGGATCCACGGTACAAAGACAATGTGCCCACCTTACTTCCTGCACTGGAGCGTGATAGGAAGATGCGCGAGTACAAGCGCACGTTGGTAGACGCGCTACTGAGAGCATTCCCAAATGTCACAGGGGAACAAGTGGAAGCTCAAGGCCAAGGCAGAGGAGGAGCAAGAGGTCGCCAAGGCAGCTGTGTCACGGCCAGCTCCTCTGAGGGTAGGGTTAGCATGGCAGAGATGTGGAAAAGTTTTGTCAACACGCCACAGCTAACTGCACCACCACCTGATACGCAACATGTTAGCAGGAGGCAACATTTCACTAACATGGTGGACCAGTACTTGTGCTCACCCCTCCACGTACTGACTGATGGTTCGGCCCCATTCAAGTTCTGGGTCTCTAAATTGTCCACGTGGCCAGAGCTAGCCTTTTATGCCTTGGAGGGGCTGGCCTGCCCGGCGGCCAGCGTTTTCTCTGAACGTGTATTCAGCACGGCAGGGGGCGTCATTACAGACAAACGCAGCCGCCTGTCTACAGCCAATGTGGACAAGCTGACGTTCATAAAAATGAACCAGGCATGGATCCCACAGGACCTGCCCATCCCTTGTGCAGATTAGACATTAACTACCTCCCCTTAACCATATATTATTGTACTCCAGGGCACTTCCTCATTCAATCCTATTTTTATTTTCATTTTACCATTATATTGCGAGGCTACCCAAAGTTCAATGAACCTCTCCTCTGTCTGGGTGCCGGGGCCTAAATATATGCCAATGGACTGTTCCAATGTTGGGTGACGTGAAGCCTGATTCTCTGCTATGACATGCAGACTGATTCTCTGCTGATATGAAGCCAGATTCTCTGTTACGGGACCTCTCTCCTCTGCCTGGGTGCTGGGCCTAAATATATGCCAATGGACTGTTCCAATGTTGGGTGACGTGAAGCCTGATTCTCTGCTATGACATGCAGACTGATCCTCTGCTGATATGAAGCCAGATTCTCTGTTACAGGACCTCTCTCCTCTGCCTGGGTGCTGGGCCTAAATATATGACAATGGACTGTTGCAGTGGTGGCTGATGTGAAGCCTGATTCTCTGCTATGGGACCTCTCTCCAATTGATATTGGTTAATTTTTATTTATTTTATTTTTATTCATTTCCCTATCCACATTTGTTTGCAGGGGATTTACCTACATGTTGCTGCCTTTTGCATCCTTCTAGCTCTTTCCTGGGCTGTTTTACAGCCTTTTTAGTGCCGAACATTTCCGGGAAGTTCGGCCGAACTTCTCGAACCCGAACATCCAGGTGTCCGCTCAACTCTAGTCTTGATATCCACAGTCTAGCGCTCCTGCGCTTATGCTGGGGCTTCTAGTACTATTGGATTATGCAATGCCCCATTGTAAATAATTGTTCAATAGTCTAGTGCTCCTGCGCTCAGACTGGGACTTATAGTCCTCACGAGCTATGCCTAGAATATCCCGCTATTTCTCACTTTATCATATGTTAGCTCGGTCTATGTAGATTGTGATTTATTACTCACGAGAGCCACAGCGCTGTGTTTGTATTGCTGGCTAGTGTTGGCTGTATGCTTCTCTGTATGCTGACTTTGTCAATCTTCTCGCGCATCCTCCACAAGAAACGCTGAAACCACCTTAGGTCTCCTCGTGTGGATTATTTAGAGTTATTGCTGTGCGACTCACAGGTCATATGTACCAGACACGTTTCGGAACAAAACCGTTCCTTCCTCATTGCCTGTTCCAAGGACCTCTTTGCTCGATATTTACGCACATCAGTGCCAATAGTAAAATCTGGACCGGAATTTGTCTGTATCCAGCAACACTTTTTCTCAGCAAGTTCATACATTGTTACATTTCAATCTATGATGTTACCATGTATATATTTATACGTGCTGATACATCATATGTGTTAAATAATCCTTGTATCCATGTACACCATGTGTGATACTATCTGCTGAGCAATGCATCTAATCTTTAGCCTTAGTGCATTCACATGACCATATTTTTGGTCTGCATCCGGTCCACATATTTTGAGGACCCATTCATTTTAATAGGGGCAAAAAAGATGTGGACAACACCATGTGCTGCCTGCATCTGAATGTCTGTTCCAAGGCCCCGCCAAAAATATAGAACTTGTGCTATTCTTGTCTGTTTTGCAGAGGAAATTCTCTATTAGCAATACAGGGTGGGCAATATATATATTTATTGGCAAAGCACACAATATGAGGAGGGAGGTCAAAAGAGCATTATATACTGGCACTACTGGTGGAAACGGAGGAGCATTAAACACTGGAACTATTAAATATATATACAGACACTTCAGGGGGCATTACAATACAGGGCACAGTATAGGGGAGTTATAACTGCAGAGGGCATTAGAACTACATGGGGACCTGCAGGCGCAGCATTATAAATACTGAGGGCACTATGGTGATACTTTTACTTGGGAATCGTTGCGTTGCTCGCTATTACATGCAGTGATCTTCTTCATAGTATGGGCAGGAGCGATCGCTAATGCCATCACTACTCCCCAAAGAGAATAGGTTGGGAAAGAGTTTAATCACTCATTAGCTGCACAGTCCCAAAGTTGTATTTCACACTTCTGATTGTAAAGTACATTTTTTATGCCATTTGCTATATTAGTTTATTCACTGTCCTTCTTTGTTCAAACAAAAACCAAACAAATACATGTGGTTATTCTTTAAAATAATATTTACTTACAATAACACCAGCAAAAACAATCACACAAATCTAAGTACATTCTGTATGACCACACAATATACATTATGTTTGCAATGGGCATGTGCTTATGTAGCATGGCAGAAATGCTGTTTGTTTAAAAAAATAAAATAAAATTGCTTGTTTATTATTCACTACACACATCACATCGGACAGAAAACTCTTCTGTGAAAAAAGGGGGTTGGGGGAAGGGGAGGATGAAACAAAGCAGCACCTCCCCCAGCTCTCTTATCTCAGCTGTGGCCGCTCAGGGGTGTCCAGGTGAAGCTCGAAAAATTTGAATATTGTGCAAAAGTCCATTTATTTCAATAATGCAAATTAAAAGGAATTGCATTAATGCAACTTAAAATTAGAATTTTGTGAAAATGTTCAATATTCTAGGCTCAAAGTGTCACAGCTAATTAATTCATACCCCCTGAGCAAAGGGTACCTCAAAATTGGGACTTTGGGGTTTCATAAGCTGTAAGCCATAATCATCCAAATTTTAACAAATAAGGCTTGAAATATCTCGCTTTGCATGTAATGAATCTATCTCCTATATTAGTGTTACCTTTTAAGTTGCGTTACTGAAATAAATGAACTTTGCACAATATTAGAATTTTTCGAGTTTCACCTTTATGTACACAAAGCAGAGCTCCTTATCTCTGCATCTGTGTCACACTCTGGACAGATACAAACATTAGCTTCATAGACAGTATCACACCTGCTAGGATTAGATACACAGCTGAGCAGACTGTATCACACATTGTTAAAGGAAATATTAATTATTGAAATTTATGCAAATCCCAATAGCTAATCATAAATAGCCGCGAGTCGTCTAGTAATGACTCCGCCTATTTATGCCTAAATTATAAATATGTTAGTTAACAAATTGTCTAACTACCTCTGATTGCATATACACTACACTACATGTAACTTAGGGCTCATGCACACGACAGTATTTTGCGTTCAGTATACTGGACGTTTTTTTAGCTCAGTATACGGAACATATACTGAACCATTCATTGTGTGCATTCCGTTTCAGTATTTCAGTATTTCCGTGCCGTGAAAAGATAGAACATGTCCTATTCTTGTCCGCAAATCACGGTGCTTGGCTCCATTCAAGTCAATGGGTCCGCAAAAAAAACGGAACACATACGGAAATGCATCCGTATGTCCTCCGTATCCGTTCCATTTTTGCTGAACCATCTATTGAAAATGTTATGCTCAGCCCAATTTTTTCTATGTAATTACTGTATACTGTATATGGCATACGGAAAAACGGAAACAAAAAACGGAACAACGGATCTGTAAAAAACGGACCGCAAAACACTGAAAAAGCAATACTGTTGTGTGCATGAGGCCTTACTATCACTATACTAGGGCGACAACTACTAAAAACACTACACACTGTATTATGAACAATAATGTATTTATTACACAATACAACTATACAATTCCAATAATATGCTATATCTATATATATTTATAGATCAATGGAGATATATATATATATATATATACACACACACACACACCACAGCAAAGTAACAGTACTACAATAAACAATATTATTAAACACAATACAAACATAACTACACTATGCAATACACAATTCCCATTCCACACCCCACACTCTATACTTTACACTCACATACACATTAGCAGCCCACCCAACCTGGCTCTAAGCTATCCCTATGGGAGAAAAAGGGTTAAAACACACTCAGCTGCTGCTGGGGTAGGCAAGGTGGCAGCGAAGGGGTAAAGGATTACAGGGCAGCTACAGGGGTAACTGGGGCTGCCTCATGGGTCAATGGGTGGGGGCAGACAGGGTTGAGGTTAATGCTGCAGGAGGTCAGCAGCAGGGGTAAATACTGACTGCAGGAGTTCAGCAGCCAAGGTTAGGGGATTGTTGGTGGAGCAGGGATTACAGGGGTTATGTAGCAGGGGTTATCGGTGGTATAGGGAAAAAGGGGTTAAATGCAGGGGTTAGGGTTAACCTAATTCAGGCCAGGGGTGAATAGGGGTAAATCACAGCCAGGGGTATTAGGGGTACTGCAATGCTGGAGGGAAAGGGTTACTCAGCCATCTCCAGGGCCATGTGGGACTCTGCCTCACTTCCTTCAGGGAGCTGTTCCATTCTTCTTCCTTCATGTAGCTGCCCCCATGTGTGACTCTGTTAACAGTCCAGTTCCAAGAGAGAGCGCCTTTGTCCTGGCTTGGGTTAATATAAGCCCAAAAGCAGCACACCTCCCCCCTCTTTAACAGGAGGGTGATGACATCATCATTAGCATGTGACGAAATGCTTGAACTGCCAGTTGGCCACCTGAGGCTAGCTCAGGATCTGTACAGACAAAGGAATCAAAGG
The DNA here is from genome assembly GCF_014858855.1 of Bufo gargarizans. Taxonomy (NCBI): domain Eukaryota; kingdom Metazoa; phylum Chordata; class Amphibia; order Anura; family Bufonidae; genus Bufo; species Bufo gargarizans. Next base: position 97,053,915 of record NC_058086.1, on the reverse strand, counting down.
ACTTCCTGCCCAAGGTGTAAATGAGAGCACCCCCCCAGATGCCACACCATAACATCACACAATCCCACGTCATAACAGAACTAGGCTGAAATATATGTGTGTAGCTATGTCTAAAATATATATATATATATATATATATATATCACCTCTTCTGAAATCCTCTGTGCTGCTTGTATCCTGCCCCTTCCAGTATGTAACTCTCACCCTGTGACCTCCACAAGATCAGAACACTTGTATCTGAAATACTTTATGCTGCTGGGAGGGCTCATGCACATGACTTGTATTTTGCGGTCTGCAAAAAATGGATCCACCAAAAATACGGATAACATCCGTGTGCAGAACGGAACAGCTGGTCCCTGAAGAACAGTCCTATCCTTGTTCGTAATGTGGACAATAATAGGACATGTTCTATTCTTTTGTGGAACAATAATACAGACATACGGAAACTGAATTTTTGGGCGGACCTATTGAAATAAATGGTTCCACATACGGTCCGCAAAAAAACCAAAACGGAACGGACATGGAAAGAAAATACGTTTGTTTGCATGAGCCCTAACTCTAATCCTGTGACCTCCACTTCCTCTTCTGCAATCCTCTGTGTTGCTTGGACCCTATGTAACAGGATAAGATGCAGCAACTCAGCAAACATTATGGCACTATTAGGGCTCTTTCACACGAGCGGATGCCGTGAGTGGAATCCGCTGCGTAAAAGACAGCCAAGCCGCCCTCTGGACAGCAGAGACACAGAGCATTAACATGATTGATAATGCTCCGTGCCTCTCTGTGACCTTTTTACTACAAAATCACAGCGAGATAAAGTTGTTAGTAAAAAGATCACAGAGAGGCACAGAGCATTATCAATCATGTTAATGCTCCGTGTCTCTGCTGTCCAGAGCGCGGCTTGGCTGTCATTCACGCAGTAGATTCCACACACGGCATCTGCTCATTTGAAAGAGCCCTTAGATACAAAGTTTAGCATCTCAGCAGACAGTATCACACTGGCAAAATTAGATACACAGTTCATCATGCAGTATCACACATGACAGGAATAAATACGACGATCAAAGGACAGTATTACAAATGGCAGAATTAGATACACATCTCATCATACAGTATCACACATGATAGGATTAGATACACAGCTAAGCAGACAGTATCACACTTGGTAGGATTAGATGCACAGTTCAGAGGACAGTATGCCACATGATAGGATTAGATACACAGCTCACAGGGAAGTATCACAAATGATAGCATTATTTACATAGCTCAGCAGACAGTACTGCACATGGTAGGATTAGATACACAGCTCAGAGGACAGTATCACACATAATAGAATTAGATACCTTGGCTTAGCAGACAGTATCATACATGTTAGGATTAGGTACATAGCTAAGAGGACAGTATCATATGATTGGATTAGATACATAACTCAGCAGACAATATCAATAAGTATGTTAAATGTCATGCAAAAATTGCGGTATATACTGACACCCAATGTGTCTGAATTGTATTATGTACATTTGTAACATGTGGGACTGCTAAAAGTATATACGGTAATAATCTCTACATAATACTGTGGTTGGTGTGTGTTATTTTGAATCTAATAAATATAATACTAGACTAGCACTGTATACTATAACTGATACCAAGTAAGCACAAACCTCCGTATAGAGATAATAAAATGTCTTCATTTAATATGACAAAAATACATAGAACGGTGATCAGTAAAATTAGCAGCAAATAGAACTCCCCCTAAAAGAGAGGACAAAGATGAAGCCACCAAGTCAGCAGGCCACACAGGCAGCAGCAAAAAACAAAATAAGGGAAATAACAGATCATGCACCTGCCATTGCCAGCACAGTGAGCATATCAAGGTAAGGCCTCATGCACACAACAGTTTTTTTTCACGGTCCGCAAAAACGGGGCCCATAGGTCCGTGATCCGTGACCGTTTTTTCATCCGTGGGTCTTCCTTGATTTTTGGAGGATCCACGGACATGGATCCTCCTGGTGTCCGCCTGGCCGTGCGGAGCCAAACGGATCCGTCCTGAATTACAATGCAAGTCAATGGGGACGGATCCGTTTGACGTTGACACAATATGGTGCAATTGCAAACGGATCCGTCCCCCATTGACTTTTAATGTAAAGTCAGGAGTCCCTTTTATACCATCGGATCGGAGTTTTCTCCAATCCGATGGTATATTTTAACTTGAAGCGTCCCTATCACCATGGGAAGGCCTCTATGTTAGAATATACTGTCGGATATGAGTTACATCGTGAAACTCAGATCCGACAGTATATTCTAACACAGAGGCGTTCCCATGGTGATGGGGACGCTTCAGGTTAGAATATACTAAAAAACTGTGTACATGACTGCTCCTGCTGCCTAGCAGGTGCTGCCAGGCAGCAGGGGGCAGACCCCCCCCCCCCCGTTTTTAACTCATTGGTGGCCAGTGCGGTGTAGCCAGCCCCCCCCCCCCCTCCCCTGTAGTTAACTCGTTGGTGGCCAGTGGGCCCTCAACCCCCCCCCCCCTCCTAATTAAAATCTCCTCCCCTATCATTGGTGGCAGTGGAGAGTACCGATCTGAGTCCCAGTTTAATCGCTGGGGCTCTGATCGGTAACCACGGCAACCGGGACGCTACTGCAGTCCCGGTTGCCATGGTTACTTAGCAATTTGTAGAAGCATCATACTTACCTGCGAGCAGCGATGTCTGTGTCCGGCCGGGAGCTCCTCCTACTGGTAAGTGACAGATCATTAGGCAATGCACCGCACAGACCTGTTACTTACCAGTAGGAGGAGCTCCCGGCCGGACACAGACATCGCAGCTCGCAGGTAAGTATAATGCTTCTACAAATTGCTAGGTAAGTATAATGCTTCTACAAATTGCTAAGTAACCATGGCAACCGGGACTGCAGTAGTGTCCTGGTTGCCATTGTTACCGATCGGAGCCCCAGCGATTAAACTGGGACTCCGATCGGTACTCTCCACTGCCACCAATGATAGGGGGGGAGATTTTAATTAGGAGGGGGAGGGAGGGGAGAGGGCCCACTGGCCACCAACGAGTTAACTACAGGGGAGGGAGGGGGGCCCACTGGCCACCAATGAGTTAACTACAGGGGAGGGAGGGGGGGCTGGCCACCAACGAGTTAACTACAGGGGAGGGAGGGGGGCCCTCTGGCTACCAATGAGTTAACTACAGGGGAGGGAGGGGGGGGGCGGCCGCACTGGCCACCAATGTGTTAACTACAGGGGGGGAGGGGGGGTCTGCAGCAGGGGGCAGTCATGTACACAGTTCTTTTAGTATATTCTAACCTGAAGCGTCCCCATCACTATGGGAACGCCTCTGTGTTAGAATATACTGTCGGATCTGAGTTTTCACGAAGTGAAAACTCAGCTCTGAAAAAGCTTTTATGCAGACGGATCTTCGGATCCGTCTGTATGAAAGTAACCTGCGGCCACGGACACGGATGCCAATCTTGTGTGCATCTGTGTTCTTTAACGGACCCATTGACTTGAATGGGTCCGTGAACCGTTGTCCGTCAAAAAAATAGGACAGGTCATATTTTTGGGACGGACAGGATACACGGATCACGGTCTCGGTTGAAAAACAGTGCATTTTCCGATTTTTCCACGGACCCATTGAAAGTCAATGAGTCCGTGAAAAAAAAAAACGGAAAAGGGCACAACGGCCACGGATGCACACAACGGTCGTGTGCATGAGGCCTAAAAAAAGAGCTTTGAAAGTTAATCGCTGGAAAGGCAGGAGCAAAAGATAAGAAACAGAAAATTTGCTGTACTAACGTGTGTTGCATGTCGACCCTCCAGACTCCAACACCCAACGCCGTTTCACCTAACAGGCTTCTGCCGGGGATGATGTCAGCAGTACCTCCTCTTTTATTGCCACATTAATGAGGACAATTACTGACAAATTGGGCTCACATGGAAGAGAGATTTTTTTGTAAAACTTCTATGTTTATTACAATAAAAAATGGAGATAAAATAGAATAGAAAACGCATAAAAAATTGTCTAAAAGTCAACATCAACATAAATCTTAAAATGTAAATGATAAAATATAGAGGTGAGAATGTCCCAATAGGTGTCCCCTATGGATAGTCCACACTTTGTTTGTCAGCAGTGATTTGTCTGACAAATAGTAATCAAATATCAATGATTTCCATAAAGGTATATTGTTTGCAGGGTTAGTGGGATTAGTCTCTTGTGTCAGGGTGTCTGTCTTAAATTAATGAGAGTAGTTCTGCATCATAGGGTTAACCATATTTATGGTTAGAAGGATTAATCATTCATCTCCCAAAAAGACATAGTAGTAGAATTGATCCTTACTCCCAGACACCGCAGTACTGTGTGTTCAGGTTTTGCATATGACACATACACTGTTGAGGTAGAGTCTTGTGTACAGGGGCGTAATAACTGCCATAGCGGCAGACCAGGCGACTGCTATGGGGCCCAGGGCAAGAGGGGGCCCAGTCTTAGTTAGGATCATCTTCTCTTTTACTGGAGGTGAAAACTTGGTCAGGACTCTACCCTTTAAAAGGAACAACTTTTAGCAAATGAGGCAGTGGAATAAAAGGCCCAAGGGTCATTGAAAGGGGTTTAGGCAGCAACCCTTCTGTCCAGTAAGGCCGGACTATAGGTTTACCTTAAGGGTAGGCCTTCATGAGGAATTTGGTGCCAGGGGCCTGGTAGAGGTAGGGTTAATGTATGGCGGGAAGCGGAGGGGCGGGTTAGCGTAGGTGGAGTTAGGTTGTAGTTTATTTAAGGGGCGGTAGCTGGGGGCCATTTTAGAGCCAGGAGAAAAAGCGGTCAGGAAAGAAAGCACACATGCGACCTACCATGCAGACGGTGGAGGTATTGCTGGAGCGGCAGGGGAGGCCCGTGGACCGGAGTGGCTACAGGAGCTGCTGGCTGGAGTGCTGCAGGGGGAGGCGGCGGGTGTAGCAGGCCCGTCCCCGCCGGCGCAACGGCCGCGGCGGGTCCGGCCGCCGGCGCGCCTTAGCCCTAGTGAGACCCCCCGGGCTCGGCGCAGGCGCAGGAGCCCCTCTAGGGACCCTTCACGGTCGGGGGTTGGGGGGAGCATGGTAGCCCCAACCCCTAGGGTGTGGGAGGAATCCGCGTGCGCAGCGGAGCTCTGAAGGGGGCAGGACCCCATCACCCCTGCCTTCACCTGCGGCCGGCGTGGGATCTGGAGCTGGGTCGGCGGGTTCCTTGCTCCCCCTAGTGGCAGGAACGTCCGCTCGTCGTGGGAGAGTCTGCAGCAGGAGGACGGAGCCTGTGCCAGTTATGGCCACTAGAGGGCGTAGGGCTCCCAGGGATCACGGGCAGGTGTCTCCTGGCCTGGATCTGCAGGAAGAGTCCATGAGGGAGGATGACGTTGAGAGCGCACCCAGCTTGGACCTGGTTGGGGTGCAGTCGTCGGGCGGATCCAGCGCAGCAGGAGCATCCGTGGAGTCGGCAGTAAGGTCGGTTCGTCTGGAGTCCGGATCAGCGGCTGATGGGGTCACAGCGCCCAGGCAGCCAGGTGAGAACATGTGGGGCGTATTGCAGAATTTGATGGGTGGCCCAGGGGGTGTGGGGGCTGGGGGTAGTCACGGGGAAATTGTGGGGGGTTTGGGGCAGTTTTTGACGAGTTTGGCGGGTTTGGTTGCTGGTATGGGGGTGGCAGTTGCGTCTCCGTTGCCGGCATGGGGGGTCGGTGGGGGTTTAGGAGGGGCGGCTAGGGACGGGCAGTCGCGGAGTGTGGGGTCGGTGTCGGTTCAGACGCAGGTGGGAGGGGAGGAGGAGAGGCCCAAGGTTAGCGACGCGGCGAAGGGGGAGGTATATGTATGTTTTGAGGGGCCGTTGGGGGCGCATTTGAAGCAGGACGTGCGGGAACGGATATGGCGGGGGGAGTATGTTGAAATTTTTTCGCTTCTCCCCCTGGAGCGGTTTAATCTGGATAGGGAAAGAGTGGGTGAGGGAAAAAAGGAGGATGATGAAAAGCGTTGGCATAGACTCATACCGCGTACGTTTGCCAATTGGTTGCAGGCGTTTGCGATCTTGGCAAGTGTAATTAGGGAAAAGGCGCCGGAGTGTTGCTCGGCCTTGTTTTGCTATCTGGATGCGATTGGGGAGGCATACCGGGTATATGGTGGAACTGGGTGGCTCCGGTATGACGAGCAATTCCGGCAGAGGAAAGCGGTGCGGCCTGATATTAGGTGGGACCATAAGGACATCAGTCTATGGTTGCGGGTGACTGCGCCGTCGCGTCAGGGGCAGTCCTTTCGGGGGGACGCGGGAGGGGCGCCAAGTCAGTCTGCGGTGTTGGCAGCGTCAGCAAGAGGTTTGTGTTTCCTCTTTAATGAGGGGAGCTGCAGGTTCGGCGCCAAATGCAAGTTCAAGCATGAGTGCACGACTTGCGGAGGTGCTCACGGGGCTAACCGGTGTTTCAGGGGCGGTAAGCACAGGGGGTCAGACTCGGCTGCGAAAGGGGCTGACTCTGGTTCGGGTGGAAAGGATGGAGGAGTACCTAAATAGGTATCCTAAGCGGGAAGCGGCGGAATTGTTAATACGGGGGTTTTCGGAGGGATTTCGGATTCCGTCGAATCCATTGCCAGTGGTCGTGCCGCAAAGAAATTTGCGGTCGGCTTTGGAGTTTCCGGAGGTGGTCTCGGAAAAGTTGGCAAAGGAGGTGGCCTTGGGCAGGATGGATGGGCCATTTGTGGAAGTGCCGTTAGCTGGTTTGAGGGTGTCTCCGCTGGGGTTGGTGCCTAAGAAGGAGCCGAACAAGTTTCGGCTTATACATCATCTGTCTTTCCCGAAGGGTGCGTCGGTCAATGATGGTATCGATCCTGACATTTGTTCGGTGGTTTATACGTCATTTGATGCGGCTGTGGCGTGGGTTAGGAAGTTGGGGCCTGGGACCTTGTTGGCTAAGGCGGATATTGAGGCGGCTTTTCGGTTGCTTCCGGTCCATCCGGACAGTTTGCATTTATTGGGGTGTTTTTGGGATGGGGGGTATTTTGTGGATAGGTGTCTGCCTATGGGTTGTTCTGTGTCATGCGCGTACTTTGAGGCGTTTAGTTCGTTCTTGGAATGGGTGGTGGTGGATGTGGCCGGGTGTTCGTCCATTATCCATTACTTGGATGATTTTTTGTGTTTGGGACCGGCGGGCTCGCGGGTTTGTTCCCTTTTGTTAGCTACGTTGCAGTCGGTTTTTGCGCATTTTGGGGTGCCATTGGCGGTGGAGAAGACGGTGGGCCCGGCGACGGAATTAAGTTTTTTGGGCATTGTAATTGATACGGAGTGGATGGAGTGTCGGCTTCCGGAAGAGAAAGTGGTTGATTTGCGGGTGGTCGTTGAGCGGGTGAGGCAGTCAGCGAAGGTGAGGTTGCGGGATCTGCAGTCTCTTTTGGGAAAATTGAACTTCGCGTGTAGGATCATACCTATGGGCCGAGTGTTTTGTCGGCGGTTGGCGGCGGCTACGGCGGGGGTGGTCGCGCCGAATCATTTGATTAGGTTGGGGCGGGAGTTGAAAAGGGATTTTGAGGTTTGGGCTGGGTTTTTGAGGGATTTTAATGGTAGGACATTGATGATGGGCGAGGTGGTCGATAGTTTCGATTTTGAATTGTTTACGGATGCGGCTGGCGGGGTGGAGTTTGGGGCTTATTGTCATGGCCAGTGGTGTGCAGCTCGGTGGCCGCAGTCTTGGGTTGAGCGGGGGTGGGTCAGGAATTTGTGTCTTCTTGAACTTTTTCCCATTGTTCTTGCAGTAGTGTTGTGGGGGGACAGTTTCAGGGACAAGAAGGTGAGGTTTCATTGCGATAACATGGGGGTGGTGCAGGCGATCAATGGTTTGACGGCCTTGTCGCCGCCCGTGGTTCGCCTGTTGCAGCATCTTGTGTTGCTTTGTCTGTCGTTTAATGCATGGGTGGTAGCAGTCCATGTGCCCGGGGCTTCTGACAATATTGCGGATGCTCTTTCTCGTTTGCAGTGGGAGCGGTTTCGGCAGTTGGCTCCGGAGGCGGACGCGGAAGGTCTGGAGTGCCCGGGGTCGCTGTGGGGTCTGTTGGAGGTACTGTAGCGGGGTTGTTGCGGGCGTCATTGAGTGCGGGATCGTGGGCTGCGTATGGGAAGGCTTGGAGGGACTGGGAGCAGTGGTGTTCGGGGTTAGGGATGGGGGTAGATGAGGGGGAGATACCTCTATTGTTGTTCTTGGGGCAGGGCAAGGAACAGGGTTGGTCGGTGGCGCAGCTGAACAAGTGTGTAGCTGGGCTGGCGTTTGGCTTCAAGTTGAGGGGTATGGTTGATGTTACCAAGACCTTTTTGGTGAGGCAGGTTTTGAGGGGTTGGAGGAGGGGGCAGCGGACTGAGGATCATAGGAGGCCAGTGTCGTTCTTGTTGCTGTTGAGGTTGGGGGGACAGGTTGGGTTGGTTTGTACTTCTGTAGGGGAGGTTAGCCTGTTTCGGTTGGCATTTTCGTTGGCCTTTTTTGGGGCTTTCCGGTTGGGGGAATTGGTGGCTAGGAACGTCAGGGTCGGGGGGGTTTACGCGGGGAGGATGTGCAGTTGTTTCGGGACAGGGTGGTGGTCAGGTTGCGGTCGTCTAAAACGGATGTGGAAGGAAAAGGGCGGTATGTTACTCTTTTTTCAGTCCCGGAGTGTTTTTTATGTCCGGTTAGATGTTTGCGGGTGTATAGGGAGGGGGTGTGCTTTGAGGGTGGCCCGCTGTTGAGGCATGGTGATGGTTCTTTTCTGTCCAGATTTCAGTTTGTGGCAGTGTTTAAAAAATGTTTGGTAGGGGTGGGGGTGGACCCAGCAGACTTCACGGGTCACTCCTTCAGAATTGGGGCTGCAACTGAAGCGGCTAGGTTAGGGTTGAGTGACGAGGTTATTAAACGGATAGGGCGTTGGGAATCTGTTAGGTTCCGGTCATATGTGCGTTTTGGTGGGTTGTAAGGGGTGTTGGCGTCTAGGTAGTGACGTGTTTTCTTTTGTTTGCGTTTTATTGCAGGCTCCGGTCCGGCGCTAGTGTGGATCCTTGGACATTCATTCGTTTTTTGGGGGGCGTTGCGGGCCGATGTTCGGGAGAACGGTCGTCAGTTGGGGTTTGGCAGGGATGTCGCGGTGGTGAAGTGGCTGGGTTCTAGAGGTATGTTGTGGGGCGGTGTGTTGAGGGAGGTTCATCGCTTTGTGCGGTTAGACAGGGCCCCGGAGATTTTAGTGCTTCATGTCGGGGGCAATGATTTGGGGGTTAGGCCGGCTAGGGAATTGATCAGGGATATCAAATTTGATCCCTTACGGCTGTGGTCATTGTTCCCACACTTAATAACGATGTGGTCGGATATTGTGCCTAGGAAGACGTGGAGGGAGGCGAGGTCTGTGGAAGCGGTGAACAGGGCCCGCATTAAGGTGAACAGGGCGGTTGGACGGTTTGTGGCTAAGAGTGGGGCGGTGGTGGTTAGGCACGTGGATCTTGAGTCGGGTCTTGGGGGGTTTTGGAGAGCAGATGGGGTTCACCTTAACGCGGTCAGGATTGATCTGTGGTCCTTGGGAATACAGGGCGGAATTGAGAGGGCATTGGAGATGTGGAGGAACGCGCAGTCTTGAGGTTGGAGTGGTCAAGTTGCGCGTTGTTGGCGGGGGGAGGTCCTCGGAGCTGGTGGAATGGGTTGCTGCTTGAGAATGAGAGGGCCTCAATGGTGGGGCTGGACTCTCAGGATTGGGCACTCGGTTAATCAGTGAGGGCATCTATCAGTTTGGTGGCTCCGAGCTGGGTGTTTACGGCTGGAGGCAAGGTGGATGGTCCACTGAGTGGTTGTGCTGGATGTATACATGTTGGGGCTTCTAGGACCTCCCTCGGCTGGGGGAATTCATTGTTAAATTATTTGTATTTTTGTTTAATAAATAACGGCTGCTGTGGCCGATTTAAATCCGACTCAAGTCTCTGTGTCTTATTGGTAAGGGGGAAGTGAAAGGGTTAATGAGGGAAGTGTTATGGGGAGGAATGGTTGGTAGGCCCCGGTGGGGTCACCAATAATTCGCTCAAGTAAGGCCGGACTATAGGTTTACCTTAAGGGTAGGCCTTCATGAGGAATTTGGTGCCAGGGGCCTAGTAGAGGTAGGGTTAATGTATGGCGGGAAGCGGAGGGGCGGGTTAGCGTAGGTGGAGTTAGGTTGTAGTTTATTTAAGGGGCGGTAGCTGGGGGCCATTTTAGAGCCAGGAGAAAAAGCGCCCGCCCACCCTCCCTTGAGTAGGTATTGGGGAGGTAGATGTGAGGTATGTCGCGGCAGTCGAGGCGGGGGGAGGTCCTCGGAGCTGGTGGAATGGGTTGCTGCTTGAGAATGAGAGGGCCTCAATGGTGGGGCTGGACTCTCAGGATTGGGCACTCGGTTAATCAGTGAGGGCATCCATCAGTTTGGTGGCTCCGAGCTGGGTGTTTACGGCTGGAGGCAAGGTTGATGGTCCACTGAGTGGTTGTGCTGGATGTATACATGTTGGGGCTTCTAGGACCTCCCTCGGCTGGGGGAATTCATTGTTAAATTATTTGTATTTTTGTTTAATAAATAACGGCTGCTGTGGCCGATTTAAATCCGACTCAAGTCTCTGTGTCTTATTGGTAAGGAGGAAGTGAAAGGGTTAATGAGGGAAGTGTTATGGGGAGGAATGGTTGGTAGGCCCCGGTGGGGTCACCAATAATTCGCTCATGTGTGGGGCCCTGGTTTGATCCTTGCTGTGGGGCCCTTACTTCTCTATGTACGCCACTGCTTGTGTATTACATGCAAAATATGTACTTGAGGTAGGGTTTTATAGGTAGAATTCATGCAATGATCTTCTCTTGTCTTTTCCCTTCATATTTCACTGTGTGTTCGGGGTTTGCATATGACACATCCACCGTTAAGGTAGAGTCTTAGATATTATATGCGTACATATGTAATTGAAGTAGGGATTTATACGTAGATTTCTAGCAATGTAATTTTCTTGTCTTTCCCCTTCATATATCACTTAAGGGATAATGTGGCATCAAGACAATCAAGTGGAGTGTTTTATCGTGTTATTCAATGTTTGACACTGTGCCTGTTTTTTTAACACAATTACGTTCTATTTGGAAAGGGTGATTCTATAGACAAGAGCACCTTACCAGGGTATTCAAAAGTAAGTTGTTTTCTGATTTTTAAACTTCATACTGACACCAAGTGCATCTAAATCATAGTATATGGCATATACAATTTGCTGTGAACAATGACACAGGTCAAAATTAGAGTTGAGCGGACACCTGGATGTTTGGGTTCGGCCGAACTTCAGAAAAAAGTTCGAATTCGGTACCCGAACTTGACCCCGAACCCCATTGAAGTCAATGGGGACCTGAACTTTTGAGCACTAAAATGGCTGTAAAAATGTCATGGAAAGGGCTAGAGGGCTGCAAATGTCATCAAAATGTGGTTAAGAGCATGGCAAGTGTGGATGGGGAAATTACTTAAAATAACATATAATATGTAAAAATAAAAAATAGTAATCTTGCTCTAGGAGGACCAGGTCCATATGGAGTAGGAGGTTGTGGATGTGGCGGTGTAGGTGGCAGTGGCAGTGGAGGAGGATGAGGTAGCTGTCATGGAACCATGAACCAGACGTACAACAAGAGATGAGTGGAAATAAGAAGGCTTTATTGAAAATAAAGCTGTAAGGCAAAAGTCCAAACGGATGGCTAAACCGAAGCAGGGTCTTGCGAAACCAGGGATCAGGAACCAGAAGGGTAGTCAGACGAAGCCAGGATCAGGAATCAGCAGGGTAGTCAGACAAAGCCAGGATCAGGAACCAGAAGCAGCAGCAGTCTTAGAAGCATGTGAGCACAGGAGGACCAAGCAAGGGACTGAAGCCACAGACCTCCTATATATATGAGCTAGGCATCCAGCTCCTCCCAGTGGGAAGGAGGAGCCGCAGGGTGGGAGGCTACAAGAAACCCAGAAACCAAGATGGCCGCCAGCACATGTCAAACGAAGGAGGACAGCAAGGAGGTAAGACCATGACAGTACCTCCCCCTCAAGGGCCCCTCCTCCGCGGAGTAAGGAACGGTTTCTGAGGGAAGCGTGTGTGGAAGGCTCGGAGCAAGGCAGGAGCATGGACATCTGCGGAGGGAACCCAGGAACGCTCCTCTGGACCATAACCACGCCAATGGACCAAAAACTGCACCCGGCCGCGGACCAGGCATGAGTCCAGGATATTGCTCACCTCATACTCCTCACGATTGCCCACTTGGACCGGACGAGGCCGAGGAATCGAGGAAGCGAAACGATTACACACCAGTGGCTTCAACAGGGAGACATGAAACACGTTGGAGATCCGCATGCCAGGAGGAAGCGCAAGGGCATAGGCTACCGGGTTTACCCTGCGAAGCACTCGGAAGGGACCAACAAAGCGAGGCGCCAGCTTGGGAGTGGGCACTCGAAGATTGAGGTTGCGGGTGGACAACCATACGCGGTCTCCGACCTGGTAGGAAGGAGCGGGCGCTCGTCTGCGATCAGCCTGGAGTCTCTGGCGCTGCGCAGAGACCTCAAGGGACCTCTGGATCTGTACCCAAGAAGCACGTAGGACGGAAAGGTGATCCTTCACAGCCGGAATATCCTGGGGAGAGAATACCTCCGGTAACACGGCAGGTTGGAACCCATAATTGGCCATGAAGGGAGACGTCCCAGAGGAAGAGTTCACCGCCGTGTTCCTGGCAAACTCAGCCCAAGGCAGGAGGTCAACCCAATTGTCTTGGTGATCGGAGACATAGCAACGAAGGAATTGCTCCAAGGCCTGATTGGATCGTTCTGCGGCCCCATTGGACTGAGGGTGGTAGGCCGAGGAGAAAGAGAGATGAATCCCCAACTGGGAGCAAAAGGCGCGCCAGAACCTGGACACAAACTGACTCCCCCGATCCGACACAATCTCCTTGGGCAAACCGTGCAACCGGAAGACCTCCCTGGCAAAAATCGAGGCCAACTCTTGTGCAGAGGGTAACTTCTTAAGAGGAACACAGTGGCACATTTTGGAAAACCGATCCACTATCATGAGAATGACCGTATGGCCTCGGGATGCAGGGAGGTCCACAATGAAATCCATCCCCAGGTGTGACCATGGACGCTCCCCGGTGGCTATGGGTTGCAAAAGGCCCAACGGAAGGTGCCGAGGGGACTTACTCTGGGCACAAACGGAGCATGCCGCTACATATGCGGCGATGTCGGAACGTAGAGAAGGCCACCAGAACAGACGTGAAACAGCCCAGGACAGCTGATTCTTTCCAGGATGCCCCGCGGCCTTGGAGTTATGGTAGGTTCGCAACAACCGAGTGCGCAACTCCTCAGGCACAAAACACCTGCCGTTGGGTCTCCCAGAGGGAGCACCAGATTGAGCCGCCAAAATCTGCTCACCCAGGGGAGAGGTCAGGCTGGTGCGAATGGCGGCCAGGATCTGATTCGGAGGTATGACCGAAGTCGGAATCGACTCCTCCCCGGACAGCTCGGAGTACTGCCGTGATAAGGCATCCGCTCTGATGTTCTTGGAACCGGGTAGGTAGGAGACCACGTAATTAAAACGTGACAAGAACAGAACCCATCTGGCCTGACGTGGTGTCAATCTCTTGGCCTCAGAGAGGTAGGTCAGATTCTTGTGGTCCGTCAGGATGAGAACCGGAACCACCGAGCCCTCGAGCAAGTGCCTCCATTCTTTAAGGGCCTGCACGATGGCCAATAACTCCCTGTCACCAATCTGGTAGTTGCACTCCGCGGAAGACAGTTTCCGGGAGTAAAACCCACAAGGAAGCAGAGGACCCTCTGGTGTTCTACGCTGAGACAGGAGGGCGCCTACTCCCGTCTCAGACGCGTCCACCTCGAGGACAAACGGCAACCCAGGGTTGGGATGCGACAGAATCGGAGCCGACACAAAGGCGGACTTTAGAGCCTCAAAAGCTCGGATGGCCTCGGGCGGCCAGACCTGGGGATTACTGCCCTTCTTGGTCAGATCCGTGAGAGGCTTGGCTAGCATGGAAAAGTCCCTGATCAACTTCCGATAATAATTGGCGAAGCCCAAAAAGCGCTGCAGGGCACGAAGACCACTGGGCTGGGGCCACTGTAAGACAGCCGAAACCTTCTCAGGATCCATGGAGAACCCCTCAGCGGAAATGATGTAGCCTAAGAAGGTTACCTGGGATCGGTGAAATTCGCATTTCTCAAGCTTACCGAACAGCTTGTTCTCTCGTAACCGTTGCAACACTCGTCTGACATCCAGAATGTGGGCCTCCATGGATTCAGAATATACCAAGATGTCATCCAAATAGACCACCACACACTGCTGCAACAGGTCACGGAAAACATCGTTGATGAATTCCTGGAAGACTGCGGGCGCATTGCACAACCCAAAGGGCATAACCAAGGATTCATAATGACCGATCCTGGTGTTAAACGCGGTCTTCCACTCATCGCCCGCCTTGATCCTTACCAGGTTATATGCCGCCCTCAGGTCGAGTTTGGTAAAGACTGTGGCCCCTTTGAGGCGATCGAACAGCTCGGAAATCAAGGGTATCGGGTAAGCGTTCTTGATCGTGATGCGATTGAGACCCCTGTAATCGATGCAAGGCCTCAACTCACCGCCCTTCTTTTTCACAAAGAAAAATCCAGCCCCTGCCGGGGACGAGGATTTGCGAATGTGTCCGCGTGAAAGCGCCTCCCTCACGTACTCCTCCATGGCCTCATTCTCCGCTACCGACAGTGGATAGACTTTGCCACGAGGCGGAACGGCACCAGATTGTAACTCTATGGCACAATCGTATGGGCGGTGCGGAGGTAGGGCAACCGCACGCACCTTATCGAATACATCCCGGTACTCCTCGTATTCAGGAGGCAACAGAGAGTCCGAGGAAGTACACAGCAACTTGACAGGCCCATGGATGCAACTAGCCTCACACTGCGGTGACCACGAGAGGATCACGGCCGATTTCCAATCGAAAGTCGGATTATGCTTCTGGAGCCAGGGGTACCCCAAGACCACCGAGTAGTGTGGAGACGAAATAACCTGGAGACAGACCGACTCTCTGTGAACGGCACCAATGGCCATCCCCACTGGAAGGGTCTCATGAGTCACGTGTGGCGGCAGAAGGGGTCTGCCGTCTATCGCCTCAAGAGCCAGTGGGGAACCTCGAGGCTGCAGAGGAATGGAATTGGCGGCAGCGAACACACTATCAATGAACAAACCACCAGCACCAGAGTCCACCAACGCCTGGGTCGTCACCGAGCCCCAGACCCAGGAGAGGACAACAGTAATCAGTGGTTTGTCAACACGGGAAACCGGGGACGAGGAGACTCCACCCAAGATCTGCCCCCGACAGGATCTCAGGTGCGAGCGTTTCCCGGACGGTTCGGGCATGCCAACCGAAAATGCCCACCGAGACCACAGTACATGCATCGGCCCTCGCGTCTCCGGAGTACCCTCTCCCCCTCGGACAGGCGAGCAAACCCCAGCTGCATGGGTTCACCCCCAGACAAGTCATCCCCAGGAGGCGTGGGAGGAGAGGGAGGCACGGGTGGGACAGCAAACGTAGGCGCCAATCTGTTAGAAGGCCTCCGCAGGCTCTCCTTAAAGGAAGGTCTCTCCCTGAGTCTGGTGTCAATCAAAATCAGGAAAGAAATAAGAGACTCGAGCTCCACTGGTAGGTCCTTAGCTGCAACCTCATCCTTCAAGGCATCCGAGAGACCATGAGAGAAAGCAGCGACCAGAGCCTCATTATTCCAGCCCACCTCTGCTGCCAGGGTACGAAACTCAATGGCGTATTCAGCTACGGATCGTGAACCCTGTCTGATGGACATAAGGAGCTTCGCAGCAGAGGCAGCACGAGCCGGCACATCGAATACCTTCCGAAGAGAAGCAACAAAACCAGAAAACTCGGCAACCACCGGATTGTTGTTCTCCCATAAAGGGCTGGCCCAGGCCAAGGCCTTGTCCGAGAGCAGCGAGATCAAGAAGCCCACCTTTGATCTCTCAGTAGGAAAGGCATGTGGCAGCAACTCGAAGTAAATGCCCACCTGGTTAAGGAAACCTCGGCACTGAGTTGGCTCTCCCCCAAAGCGCTGTGGAAGGGGGGCAGAACCGGTCATACCCCAAAACACGGCAGGCGCAGCAACAGGTGTCGGGGTAGACTCTGGCGCAACAACCGGAGCGGCAGTAGGAGCGGGCCCAGGAGCGACAACCGACCCATCGGCAACGGAAGCTAAATGAGCCGTGCGTTCAAGCAGGGTTTGCAACGCCACAGCGAACCGACCCAACAGGTGATCCTGCTGATCAAGTCTGGCAACCAGCGTAGGTAGCGAGGATGGCCCTGTACCGTCAGAATTCATGGCTTGGTCCTAATGTCATGGAACCATGAACCAGACGTACAACAAGAGATGAGTGGAAATAAGAAGGCTTTATTGAAAATAAAGCTGTAAGGCAAAAGTCCAAACGGATGGCTAAACCGAAGCAGGGTCTTGCGAAACCAGGGATCAGGAACCAGAAGGGTAGTCAGACGAAGCCAGGATCAGGAATCAGCAGGGTAGTCAGACGAAGCCAGGATCAGGAATCAGCAGGGTAGTCAGACAAAGCCAGGATCAGGAACCAGAAGCAGCAGCAGTCTTAGAAGCATGTGAGCACAGGAGGACCAAGCAAGGAACTGAAGCCACAGACCTCCTATATATATGAGCTAGGCATCCAGCTCCTCCCAGTGGGAAGGAGGAGCCGCAGGGTGGGAGGCTACAAGAAACCCAGAAACCAAGATGGCCGCCAGCACATGTCAAACGAAGGAGGACAGCATGGAGGTAAGACCATGACAGTAGCCTACACTTCTTTTTTGTTTTAAATGTATTTGTATTTTTTTTTATTAGGGTACACCACAAAACATTGGGAAATATAACCTGTGATAACCCCCTGCAGTAGTGCTAAACACACGTTCAGACAATACACTGGCTGCAGGGCAGGCCAGCACCTCCAAGGGGTAAAGGGCAAGCTCGGGCCATGTGCCCAATTTGGAGACCCAGAAGTTGCAGGGGCTGACCCCTGTCAGTCAGTTCGTGTCGGCATGCACACACTTACTGCCCCACCATGTCGCACGTCCCCCTGATGTTCACGATCCAATTTGATATCTGCTCTATCAACTTTCGATGTTTTTTTATATGACTACCATGGTGATCAAGGGTTGCGGGGAATCAGGTTTCCAGGCCAGAGAGGGAGCATGAGAAAGAGAGACCACATCCAAGGGAGGATTCATTTTTTCAAATTTAAAAATTAGAGTTGAAATATGGGAGAAATTATTAAAGCGTAAAAGTGTGAAAACTTTTCAAAGTTTGAGCATTGAATGAAAGGATGTGGCGTGCATTAATTACTGGATAACATATTACATTTTATTCCCTGTCACCTATGCATAGCAGGTGTTTATTCACGTTTAAAATTGTATAGTGTCAACCCAAGAATGTAACAGAAAAATTATTGAAATTTATTAAGCTGTCAACTAGGTAGAGGAGGGGTATATTACACCCAAAAATTGGTGAATTTCACCAGAAAATGTAACTATTTCTTTATTTTTTTTAACCTGTCTACTAGGTATAGCAGTGGTACATCACACCCAAAAATGTGTGAATTTCACCCAAAAATGTTAATGACAAAGTAGTGAAATGATATATATTAAAATACGTATAAATAAAAAAAAATTGATTTATGATATGGAGTTCCATATGGAGTAGGAGTTTGAGGAGGCAGTGGATGTATCGGTGTAGTTAGAAGTGGCGGTGGAGGAGGGCGAGATAGCCAACACAGGTTTTTGGTTTTAATTAAATTTTATAAAATTAGGGTACACTCCAAAAGAGTGTGAAATATCCAAAATACAAACATGAGCAATTGCGCTGCAGTATAACAATGGCTAGTTTGTGCCGGTATACAGGTCCTTCTCAAAAAATTTGCATATTGTGATAAAGTTCATTATTTTCTGTAATGTACTGATAAACATTAGACTTTCATATATTTTAGATTCATTACACACCAACTGAAGTAGTTCAAGCCTTTTATTGTTTTAATATTGATGATTTTGGCATACAGCTCATGAAAACCCAAATTTCCTATCTAAAAAAATTAGCATATTTTCCGACCAAATAATTATGTTCGTTTATGCACTCAATACTTGGTCGGGAATCCTTTTGCAGAAATGACTGCTTCAATGCGGCGTGGCATGGAGGAAATCAGCCTGTGGCACTGCTGAGGTGTTATGGAGGCCCAGGAGGCTTCGATAGCGGCCTTAAGCTCATCTAGAGTGTTGGGTCTTGCGTCTCTCAACTTTCTCTTCCCAATATCCCACTGATTCTCTATGGGGTTCAGGTAAGGAGAGTTGGCAGGCCAATTGAGCACAGTAATACCATGGTCAGTAAACCATTTACCAGTGGTTTTGGCACTGTGAGCAGGTGCCAGGTCGTGCTGAAAAATGAAATCTTCATCTCCATAAAGCTTTTCAGCAGATGGAAGCATGGAGTGCTCCAAAATCTCCTGATAGCTAGCTGCATTGACCCTGCCCTTGATAAAACACAGTGGACCAACACCAGCAGCTGACATGGCACCCCAGACCATCACTGACTGTGGGTACTTGACACTGGACTTCAGGCATTTTGGCATTTCCCTCTTCCCAGTCTTCCTCCAGACTCTGGCACCTTGATTTCCAAATGACATGCAAAATTTGCTTTCATCCGAAAAAAGTACTTTGGACCACTGAGCAACAGTCCAGTGCTGCTTCTCTGTAGTCCAGGTCAAGCGCTTCTGCCACTGTTTCTGGTTCAAAAGTGGCTTGACCTGGGGAATGTGGCCCATAGCCCATTTCCTGCACACGCCTGTACACGGTGGCTCTGGATGTTTCTACTCCAGACTCAGTCCACTGCTTCCGCAGGTCCCCCAAGGTCTGGAACCAGTCACCTCTTCTCGTTGTGCAGCGTTTTCTGCCACACTTTTTCCTTCCCACAGACTTCCCACTGAGGTGCCTTGATACAGCACTCTGGGAACAGCCTATTCGTTCAGAAATTTCTTTCTGTGTCTTACCCTCTTGCTTGAGGGTGTCAATGATGGCCTTCTGGACAGCAGTCAGGTCGGCAGTCTTACCCATGATTGCGGTTTTGAGTAATGAACCAGGCTGGGAGTTTTTAAAAGCCTCAGGAATCTTTTGCAGGTGTTTAGAGTTAATTAGTTGATTCAGATGATTAGGTTAATAGCTGGTTTAGAGAACCTTTTCATGATATGCTAATTTTTTGAGATAGGAATTTTGGGTTTTCATGAGCTGTATGCCAAAATCATCAATATTAAAACAATAAAAGGCTTGAACTACTTCAGTTGTGTGTAATGAATCTAAAATATATGAAAGTCTAATGTTTATCAGTACATTACAGAAAATAATTAACTTTATCACAATATGCTAATTTTTTTAGAAGGACCTGTACATGTCTATTCTGGACAAGGTACGGACAAGTCCTGTGGGATCCATGAGCTTGTCCACATTGGCTGTGGACAGTCGGCTGCGCTTGTCTGTGATGACGCCCCCTGCCGTGCTAAACACGCATTCAGATAATACACTGGCTGCAGGGCAGGCCAGCACCTCCAAGGCGCAAAGGGCAAGCTCTGGCCATGTGCCCAATTTGGAGACCCATAAGTTGAAGGGGGCAGACCCGTCATTCAGTACGTGTAGGCGTCTGCACACATACTGCTCCACCATGTTGGTGAAATGCTGCCTCCTGCTAAGACGTTCCATATCAGCTGGTGGTGCTGGTTGTTGTGGTGTGCTGACAAAGCTTTTCCACATTTCGGCCATGCTAACCCTGCCTTCTGAGGTGCTGGCGGTGCCCCAGCTGCGTTTGCGACCTCTTCCTCGTCCTCTTCCTTCGCATTGTGCTTCCACTGTGCCCGCGCTGTCAGGTGGGAATGCCACCAGCAACGCGTCTACCAGTGTGCTCTAGTACTCGCGCATCTTATGATCACGCTCCAGTGAGGGAATTAAGGACAGTACGTTGTCCTTGTACCGGATCCCAGTAATCAGCACAAGTTAGAATGTGGGCAACTCGGCGGTCGTTGCGGCGACACTGCAGCATGTAAATGCTCATGTGTGCCAGGCTGCCTAGAGGCAATGAAAAGCTGTCCTCTGTGGGAGGTGTATCGTCTGTGTCCTCTGTATCCCCCCATCCATGCACCAGTGATGGCCATGAGCTGGTCTGGGTGCCACCCTGCTGTTAACATGGTTCTTCCTCCTCCATCTTCTCCTCCTCATCCTCTACCTCGTCATCTTCCAGAACTGTGCCCTGGCTGGACAATTGTGTACCTTGGGTTTGTGGGTACAGGAACCCATCCTCGGAGCCACTTGGGAATGACTGGCCGGAAACCCTACGAAATGATCCCTCTTCCTCCTCCTCCTCCTGTGCCACATCCTCTTCCATCATTGCCAGGAGCGTTTTTTCAAGGAGGCATAGAAGTCGGATAGTAATGCTGAGAACGGCGTTATCGGGACTGGCCATGTTGGTTGAGTACTCGAAACAGCGCAACAAGGAACACAGGTCTTGCATGGAGGCCCAGTCATTGGTGGTGAAGTGGTGCTGTTCCGCCGAACGACTCACCAGTGTGTGCTGCAGCTGAAACTCCACTATCGCCTGCTGCTGCTCGCACAGTCTGGCCAGCATGTGCAAGGTGGAGTTCCACCTTGTGGGCACAACGCATATGAGGCGGGGAGCGGGAAGGCCGAAGTTACGCTGCCGCGCTGACAGGCGAGCAGCAGCAGGTTGAGAACGCCGACATCGCGCACAGACGGCCTGCATTTTATGCATCAGCTCTGACATATCGGGGTAATTTTTAAGGAATCTCTGCACCACCAAATTCAGCACATGGGATGTGCGTCAGGCAAGGGATGTGCGTCAGGCAAGGGATGTGCGTCAAACCGGCTAGTCCCAGAGCTGCTACGAGATTTTTCCCCCTTATCGCACACCACAAGGCCAGGCTTGAGGCTGACTGGCACAAACCATCGGTCTGTTGTTCAAGGCCCGTCCACAGCTCCTGCGCGGTGTGGGGTTTGTCCCCCAAACAGATAAGTTTTAAAACTGCCTGCTGTCGTTTACCCCTGGCTGTGCTGAAGTTGGTGGTAAAAGTGTTACGCTGACCGCATGAGAAGCTGGTAGAGGATGAGGAAGCAGAGTATGAGGAGGAAGCACCAAGAGGCAAACTGAAGCACCCTGCAATCCTCGATGGTGGAAGGACATGTGCCAAACGGCTATCCGCCTCAGGCCCAGCCTCCACTGCATTTACCCAGTGTGCTGTTATGGATATATAACGGCCCTGACCGTACTTACTGGTCCACATATCAGTAGTCAGGTGCACCTTGGCACAGATGGCACGTTGCGCAGTGCACACCTGATTTTGTCCCCTACTTGGTTGTGCAGGGAAAGGATGGCTCGCCTTGAAAAGTAGTTGCGGCTGGGCACGACATACTGTGGGACAGCCACTGCCATAAGGCCATTTAAACTATCCGTCTCCACCAGACGGAATGACAGCATTTCAAAGGCCAATCATTTAGAAATGCTGGCATTCAGGGCTAGGGATCGCGGGTGGGTAGGGGGTACTTCCTCTAACTCTCCAGCGTTTGGGAGATGGAGAGCTGAACGCTTTCGTGGGACATTGTGGAGATGCTTGGTGACCCAGGTTTTGGTGTAGCTGGCAGATCCTCTGTTTGCGGGGTGGAAGTGGCACTGTCACTCCAGAGGTGCATGAAGAGGCCGAGACTGCAGCAGAAGAGGAAGCAGGAGGTGTCTACTCCACTGCAGCTCGTGCTTTCCACTTAAATGCCTGGTCATGCAGGTTGCGCTCAGGTTAAGAACAATTATGCATCGCTTCAGGCTCTGATTGTGCAGTCTGCAAACCACTCGTGTCTTGTCGTCAGCACATGGTCTGATGAACTGCCACGCCAGGGAACTCCTTGGAGCTGGCTTTGTTGTGCTCGGTCCCTTGCTGCGGTGGGCAGTAGCAGGCGTACTGTCTAGAGGATGGCCGCTCCGCTTTTGCACCCTGCTCCCTCTTCTGCTGTGCTGGTGGCTCTGTGCGACCACCGCCTCTTCTTCCAAACTACATAGGTCCCTCACATGACCTTGATTCCATGTGAGGTTGAGGACCTCATCGTCCTCCATATCATCTTCCACCCAGTCTTCACCCCTGCCTTTCTTGTCAGTCTGCACACTTTTGAAAGCCACAGCAGTTGGCACCTGTGTTTCGTCATCATCCGAGACATGCTGCGATGGTCCTTGTGACGTGATGTCACGTCCCCATCCGGATCTTATTAAAAAAATGACTGTCAGTTTAGAAAAAATTAACCATGTCTAATCTGGGAACAGGACGTCCATATATGGTCGTTCCTGTAGCCCTTTGGAGACCACAGACTCTAATCACCCCCTGCTGAGATCACTTCACACCTCGGACAACTTCTAAGGACAAACCCCAGCCCATACGTCTCCTGCCCACCTTGGAACCATGAAAATTAAACACATGCTAGTTAGCCCTTCCTTGCAGCCTGTTCAATTTACACATCAGAAGCAGAGATAGCTGGGAGGGGGGAGCGCATAGGAGAACATGTGAACCGTGGGGCTATATGGAATTATAACACAAAAATGTAGGTACCCTCAAAATGCACCTCTCTTAGAGAGGAACCAGGAGAGTCCGAACTGGGGTCTTCCCAGACTGGGAAATAGGTTACTAGTCACCTGGAGGGGAGAGAGGTGGGATGTAACCCATAGAATAGTCCATAAATTCATGGGGGACCCAGCACAAGTGCCCGGTTTTTCATATTTATTACGCCGGCAAAGTTATGGGCCATTTTAGTAAAATTAGGGAAAACTGTCCTGGGCAGCAGCAGGGTGGGGGCGAACAAGCCCTCCCAAACCCTCCTTTAGGAGCACCCACCGTGCAGCCCTTGGCCAGCGATTGGCTGGGCCAACCCCCCTTACCCTCCCACAGAAAGGGGCATAAAAGTCAGTGCGCAATGGTCACATTTTGGGATGAGCTAACCCGTACTGTATAGTTCGTATTTTGGGGTGTCCGTGACACGGACCCGAACCCGAACATTTTCGTAAAAGTCCGGGTTCAGAGTTCGTCGCTTTCTCGGCGCTTTTTGAAAAGGCTGCAAAGCAGCCAATCAACAAGCGTCATACTACTTGCCCCAAGAGACCATCACAGCCATGCCTACTATTGGCATGGCTGTGATTGGCCAGTGCAGCATGTGACCCAGCCTCTATTTAAGCTGGAGTCATGTAGCGCCGCATGTCACTCTGCTCTGATCAGTGTAGGGAGAGGTTGCAGCTGCTGTTAGGGCGAGATTAGGCAATGATTAACTCATCAAAAACACTTAATTCAGTGATCGATCTACAGCTGTGGATCATTGAACTGCTGCTATTTAATTGCTTACTGTTTTTAGGCTGCCCAGAGCGTTTTTATGTCACTTTTTTCTGAGGTGATCGGCGGCCATTTTGTGTCTTGTGGTGCGCCAGCACAAGCTGCCACCAAGTCCATTTAACCATCAATAGTGTGGTTATTTTTTTGCTATATCCTACATCGGGGGCTTGGCTGTGCTTGCTATTTTATTGAGGGGTGAAATATAATTGCGAAAATAGCAGTACCCTAAATCTGGTGTTTCAACTGTGGCTAGCCAATTGTAATACTGTCTGCTGTCTGGCAAAGGATATATTTTTGTTCTGGGTTGAAATACAATTCCCAACTTAGCAATTCCCTAAATCTGTAGTTTCTGCTGTATCAGGCCAACTTTAAATCTATCCATAAAAGGGTATATTAGATTGAAGGTGCGGATAGGGTCATCCTCAATAACTTCACACGCTACCTTGCATTTCCAAGTCTAATTCTGTCCGTAAACGTATACCTGTCATCCAGCGCCTAAATAATAGGCCTAAAATTTATATTCAGCTAAATCTGTGTTTATTGCTGAGGCTGGTCAATTCATTTAGTGTCCGCCAAAGCACAGTTTTTGTTCTGGGTTGAAATACAATTCCCAACTTAGCAATTCCCTAAATCAGTGGTTTCTGCTGTATCAGGCCAACTTTAAATCTATCCATAAAAGGGTATATTAGATTGAAGGTGCGAATAGGGTCATCCTCAATAACTTCACACGCTACAGTGCATTTCCAAGTCTAATTCTGTCCGTAAACGTATACCTGTCATCCAGTGCCTAAATAACAGGCCTAAAATTTATATTCAGCTAAATCTGTCGTTACTGCTGTGCCTGTATTAGTGTAATACGGTACCTAAATAGATAACCAAATAGTGTTAGGTGTCTGTAAAAAAAAGGCCTGAATGTGAATTCAGTACATTTGGCCAAATAATATTTTTCTTATTGTGGTGAACAGTAACAATGAGGAAAACATCTAGTAAGGGACGCGGATGCGGACATGGTCGTGGTGGTGTTAGTGGACCCTCTGGTGCTGGGAGAGGACGTGGCCGTTCTGCCACATCCACACATCGTAGTGAACCAACTAGCTCAGGTCCCAGTAGCCGCCAGAATTTACAGCAATATTTGGTGGGGCCCAATGCCGTTCTAAGGATGGTAAGGCCTGAGCAGGTACAGGCATTAGTCAGTTGGGTGGCCGACAGTGGATCCAGCACTTTCACATTATCTCCCACCCAGTCTTCTGCAGAAAGCGCACAGATGGCGCCTGAAAACCAAGCCCATCAGTCTGTCACATCACCCCCATGCATATCAGGGAAACTGTCTGAGCCTTAAGTTATGCAGCAGTATCTTATGCTGTTTGAAGACTCTGCTGGCAGGGTTTCCCAAGGGCATCCACCTAGCCCTTCCCCAGCAGTGGAAGACATAGAATGCACTGACGCACAACCACTTATGTTTCCTGATGATGAGTACATGGGAATACCACCTCAGCACATCTCTGATGATCACGAAACACAGGTGCCAACTGCTGCGTCTTTCTGCAGTGTGCAGACTGAACAGGAGGTCAGGGAGGAAGACTGGGTGGAAGATGATGCAGGGGACGATGAGGTGCTAGACCGCACATGGAATGAAGGTCGTGCCACTGACTTTCACAGTTCGGAGGAAGAGGCAGTGGTGAGACCGAGCCAACAGCGTAGCAAAAGAGGGAGCAGTGGGCAAAAGAAGAACACCCGCCGTCAAGAGACTCCGCCTGCTATTGACCGCCGCCATCTGGGACCGAGCACCCCAAAGGCAGCTTCAAGGTGTTCCCTGGCATGGCACGTCTTCAAACAATGTGCTGACGACAAGACCCGAGTGGTTTGCACGCTGTGCCATCAAAGCCTGAAGCGAGGCATTAACGTTCTGAACCTTAGCACAATCTGCATGACCAGGCACCTGCATGCAAAGCATGAACTGCAGTGGAGTAAACACCTTAAAAACAAGGAACTCACTCAGGCTCCCCCTGCTACCTCTTCTGCTGCTGCCGCCTCGGCTTCTTCTGCTGCTGCCGCCTCGGCCTCTTCTGCTGCTGCCGCCTCGGCCTCTTCCTCCGCCTCTGGAGAAACGTTGGCACCTGACGCCCAGCAAACAGGGGATGTACCACCAATACCACCACCTCCATCACCAAGCATCTCAACCATGTCACATGGCAGCGTTCAGCTCTCCATCTCACAAACATTTGAGAGAAAGCGTAAATTCCCACCTAGCCACCCTCAATCCCTGGCCCTGAATTCCAGCATTTCTAAACTACTGGCCTATGAAATGCTGTCATTCAGGCTGGTGGACACAGACAGCTTCAAACAGCTCATGTCGCTTGCTGTCTCACAGTATGTTGTTCCCAGCCGGCACTACTTCTCCAAGAGAGCCGTGCCTTCCCTGCACAACCAAGTATCCGATAAAATCAAGTGTGCACTGCACAATGCCATCTGTGGCAAGGTCCACCTAACCACAGATACGTGGACCAGTAAGCACGGCCAGGGACGCTATATCTCCCTAACTGCACGCTGGGTAAATGTAGTGGCGGCTGGGCCCCAGGCGGAGAGCTGTTTGGCGCACATCCTTCCGCCGCCAAGGATCGCAGGGCAACATTCTTTGCCTCCTGTTGCCTCATCCTCCTACTTGACTTCCTCCTCCTCTTCTTCCACCTGCTCATCCAGTCAGCCACACACCTTCACCACCAACTTCAGCACAGCCTGGGGTAAACGTCAGCAGGCCATTCTGAAACTCATATGTTTGGGGGACAGGCCCCACACCACACAGGTGTTGTGGCGGGGTATAGAACAACAGACCGACGAGCGGTTGCTGCCGGTGAGCCTCAAGCCCGGCCTGGTGGTGTGCGATAATGGGCAAAATCTCGTTGCAGCTCTGGGACTAGCCGGTTTGACGCACATCCCTTGCCTGGCGCATGTGCTGAATTTGGTGGTGCAGAAGTTCATTCACAACTACCCCAACATGTCAGAGGTGCTGCATAAAGTGTGGGCCGTCTGTTCGCGCTTCCGGCGTTCACATCCTGACGCTGCTTGCCTGTCTGCGCTACAGCGTAACTTCGGGCTTCCCGCTCACCGCCTCATATACGACGTGCCCACCAGGTGGAACTCCACCTTGCACATGCTGGACAGACTGTGCGAGCAGCAGCAGGCCATAGTGAAGTTTCAGCTGCAGCACGCACGGGTCAGTCGCACTGCGGAACAGCACCACTTCACCACCAATGACTGGGCCTCCATGCGAGACCTGTGTGCCCTGTTGCGCTGTTTCGAGTACTCCACCAACATGGCCAGTGGTGATGACGCCGTTATCAGCGTTACAATACCACTTCTATGTCTCCTTGTGAAAACACTTAGGGCAATGATGGAGGAGGAGGAGGAGGAGGAAGAGGGGTCATTTTTAGCACTTTCAGGCCAGTCTCTTCGAAGTGACTCAGAGGGAGTTTTTTTGCAACAGCAAAGGCCAGGCACAAATGTGGCCAGCCAGGGTCCACTACTGGAGGGCGAGGAGGATGAGGAGGAGGTGGAGGAGGATGAGGATGAAGCATGTTCACAGCGGGGTGGCACCCAACACAGCTCGGGCCCATCACTGGTGCGTGGCTGGGGGGAAACGCAGGACGATGACGATACGCCTCCCACAGAGGACAGCTTGTCCTTACCTCTGGGCAGCCTGGCACACATGAGCGACTACATGCTGCAGTGCCTGCGCAATGACAGCAGAGTTGCCCACATTTTAACGTGTGCGGACTACCGGGTTGCCACCCTGCTGGATTCACGGTACAAAGACAATGTGCCCACCTTACTTCCTGCACTGGAGCGTGATAGGAAGATGCGCGAGTACAAGCGCACGTTGGTAGACGCGCTACTGATAGCATTTCCAAATGTCACAAGGGAACAAGTGGAAGCCCAAGGCGAAGGCAGAGGAGGAGCAAGAGGTCGCCAACGCAGCTGTGTCATGGCCAGCTCCTCTGAGGGCAGGGTTAGCATGGCAGAGATGTGGAAAACTTTTGTCAACACGCCACATCTAACTGCACCACCACCTGATACGGAACGTGTTAGCAGGAGGCGACATTTCACTAACATGGTGGAGCAGTACGTGTGCCCACCCCTCCACGTACTGACTAATGGTTCGGCCCCATTCAACTTCTGGGTCTCCAAATTGTCCACGTGGCCAGAGCTAGCCTTTTATGCCTTGGAGGTGCTGGCCTGTCCGGCGGCCAGCGTTTTGTCTGAACGTGTATTCAGCACGGCAGGGGCGTCATTACAGATAAACGCAGCCGCCTGTCTACAGCCAATGTGGACAAGCTGACGTTCATAAAAATGAACCAGGCATGGATCCCACAGGACCTGTCCATCCCTTGTGCAGATTAGACATGAACTACTTCCCCTTAACCATATATTATTGTACTCCAGGGCACTTCCTCATTTAATCCTATTTTTATTTTCATTTTACCATTATATTGCGGGGCAACCCAAAGTGGAATGAACCTCTCCTCTGTCTGGGTGCCGGGGCCTAAAAATATTTGACAGTGGCCTGTTCCAGTGTTGGGTGACGTGAAGCATGATTCTCTGCTATGACATGAAGCCTGAATCTCTGCTATGGGGACCTCTCTCCTCTGTCTGGGTGCCGGGGCCTAAATATATGACAATGGACTGTTCCAGTTTTGGCTGACGTGAAGCCTGATTCTCTGCTATGACATGAAGACTGATTCTCTGCTGACATGAAGCCTGAATCTCTGTTATGGGAACTCTTTTTTATTAGAAAAATACAAAACCTAACACACAAGAAAAAACAAAACAGATCAGCATCTCAGCTGGCCCAGCCTCTCTCATACTCATATTCATACCAATACCCTATAAAAACTATATACAAACTATATACAAATGCTAAAAAAGAAATTAAACTTACTTACGTTCAGCTGTAAAACCCAAAAAGAAAAACTTGACTACTCGTCAATAAAACAAAAACGCAAATAAGACTAATAAAACAATAACAATAATAATAATACAAAACAAACCCAATTTTTTTGTTTGTTATTTATTTATTTATATTATCTTTTTATTAATATAACACATAAAGCAAAACAAACCTCACCTCCCTAATCTAGCCCTAACCCCCACTACCTACTCCATCACCCTTCACCCATCACCCAAGGCTGACCTCCGCCTCACGTCTCTCTCGTGTCCGCATAGTCCGAGGCCAGCCCTACCTCCACCACCCACATCCAGCCCCTCGCCCCATGTCCACCCATGTCCGCATAGTCCAGGGCTAGATGCAGGCCTCCCACTTCAATACACACATAAAACGCTTAAAAGCACAAATAAAAGACCCCTTCCCTCACCCACCCAACCTAACTAGCCCCAACTCATTCTATCCTAATAAACAACATAACTATTTAACACACACTGCAAAATATTCTAATATGCAGAACTACCCGAAGGCCCAAGCTCGGTCTCTGTAAGCCTTTCTTCAAAGCTCAACATCCCACAAAACAAAAATCTACGGTGAAAGCATCAGCCCACCACCAGGAAACGTATGACTAGGCTAGGGTACGCTAAAAGCAAAGCCTCTCCAGAGGAGAGAGGCCCTACTGGTACCCAGTCTCTCATACTCCAAAGAACGCACCTTCACCAGGTCACCCAGAATGTTCCTACATACCTCGTCCACTGGGAGGACTTTCTGCTGCGTTGAAACTAAGCACCGTGCATTCCACGTGTAGAACTTAACCACTATACTGACTAAAAAACATGTGCACAGGTCCCTTCTACCAATGTCTCTGAGCACTCCATAAGCCCACTCTGCGTAGGAGAGGCTGGCTAGCCTAGGCCAGCCAATGGAAGCTCCCACCCGTTGGTATACCTTTGTATTAAAGGGACACTGAAGCAGGAAGTGATCAATACTTTCCAGTATGGAGCCACACTCCTCTCGGGGACAACCCCTTTCATCAGAGTTCCTGTACTTCAAGTTGTCCCTCACATACAGCCTCCCGTGAAAGCAGCGCCAAGCCAAGTCCCAAAACTTCAAGGGGATCCTTGCAGAATTTAGCAACTGTAACCCCTTGTCTAGATCCCGGCTTGGGCAATCCCTGAGGGCCAGGGGCTTCTGGAAGTGGGACAACAAGACCCTCTCGTCAAGGGACCTCCTTGACAGAGTCCTGATCTCCCTCACCTCCAAACCCCACCGGCGGATCACCTTCAGAATCGGGGTGACGTAAGTCGGAAGATATCCGTGAGGTGTACGTAAGTCCTTCACTTGCCCTCCTGTCTCCCATTCCTGGAAGAAAGGCCGAAACCACCCCCGGCAGGAGACTACCCACGGAGAAGCCCTCTCCATCCAGAGGTTCGCCAGATTTGCTTTTACAAGAAACACCACAGGGTTGACCATAGATAACCATAGATAAGTCTCCTCGTGCAGTAAGTCACTTCTCTCTTGATCAGGTTCAGTCTATTCCCCCATAAGAGCTGGAAGAACAGACTATAAACCTGAGTCCAGAGAGGCTCTGGCAAGATACACACGCTACCCAAATAGATAAGCAAAGGGAGTAAGTAGGCCTTGATCAGGTTTACCCTTTCCCTGAGGGTCAAAGACCAACCCTTCCACTGGTCGACCTTCTGAGCAGCGATTTTAAGCCTGTCGTCCCAATTTTGAGTGGGATAATCCCCATGGCCAAAATGGATGCCTAGGACTTTGGCTGACGACTTGGGCCCTGGGAGGGTGTCCGGGAGATCAAAAACTGGATCACCCCCTCCCAGCCAGAGACTCTCACACTTATCCCGATTGCTCATGGACCTGGAAGCCTCCGAGTAGCGATCCACTTCAGACATCACGTACTCCGCCTCCTCTCTCGAGGATACGAAAATGGTGACATCGTCAGCGTACTCCACTACCCTCAGAGTGGCTTCCGGTGCCGCCAGATCCATCCCAACTCCCGCCAACGGTCCACGATCGATCCGCTTAAGAAAGGGATCAATCGCGAACATGTATAAAAGCGGGCTCAAAGGATAACCCTGGCGGACACCAGACCCAACCTCAAAAGAGCAGCCAGACCAACCATTCACAAGCGGGAAACTCTCTGCCCCTGCATACAAGATCTTTAACCAATCGACAAACCCCCCCGGCAGGCCATACTTCAGAACGACCGACCAGAGGTACTCATGGTTCACCCGATCAAATGCCTTTGCTTGATCTAAGGACAGGATGTACCCCCTCCAGTAGCCTGCTCTACTCTGTTCCACTGCCTCTCGGACACCGAGTACAGCACTAAAAGTGCTGCGGCCTGGAACCGAGCAATGCTGAGCCACCGAAAGGAGTTGGGGTGCAAATTTTACCAGCCTATTAAAAAGTATCTTGGCCAGAATCTTTCTGTCTGTATTAAGAAGTGCTATGGGACACCAGTTCTCAATACGGCTCAGATCCTTACCCTTTGATAGAAGGATCAGAGCTGACCTCCTCATTGACCGAGGCAGAGTGCCCGAGGATAAACACTCATTGAATACCTCAGTCAAGAGGGGACATAAAGAGTCCTTAAAGGTCTTATAAAACTCGGATGTTAAGCCATCCGGGCCTGGCGACTTCTTCAGAGATAACCCTTTCACCGCCAGGATAACTTCCTCCTTCCTGATCTCTTCTACCAAACCTTCAAAAGAGAGGTGAGCTCCTGACTCAGGGGTGACCCCAGCCAGGAAAGCCGACATCCTGTCCCGATCCAGATCCCTCCTCCCCAAGAGGCACGAGTAAAAGGATCTAACGACTTCCAGGATCCCTGATCTGGACCTGCTCAGAGATCCCGTACTATCGACCAGTCCTGTTATTAACTTACTCTTCACTGACATCTTACAATTTCTGTAGGGGTCTCGCGGCTACCACTAGTCGAGACCAGATGCTCGAGTTTCCTCCTTAGACCCTAATACAGGCGGTACCTGTCCAGGGACCTGAGGCTCGAGAGCCGGAGGTAGAACTTTGCAGCTCGATCTTTGAATATCTCCCACCACTCTGACTTAGTATCACAGAGATCCAGTAAAGGTACCTGACTCTGAAGGAAGTCCTCAAAGGATTGTCTCACCTCTGCTTCCTCCAAGACACCCGAATTCAGCTTCCAATAACCTATTCCCATTTGGGGGGATTCTGAAATATTCAGAGAAAACATAATCAAACAGTGATCCAGAATTCCACCTCCCTTAAGGGCGAAAAGGTAGCCTCCTCCTTCAAATAAAACCTATCTATTCTAGACCTGATCTGACTACCTCTGTAGAAAGTGAAACCCCCATGGCCTGGGGTATGCCTAATGTGGACATCCTCCAGACGAGCCTCACTAGCTACTCTATTCAGAAAAATACTATCATAAGTCAGCTGGTTTCTGGTGCCTCCCTTGTCTTGGGACCTTGTGACAGTATTAAAGTCCCCACCAAAAACCACCTGCCGGCTTGTAAAAAGGAAAGGCTTAATCCTCATAAAGAGACATTTCCTGTCCCACCTGGACTGGGGCCCGTAGATATTGATCAGGCGCAGTTCCTGTCCCCTCATGAGGATATCCAAGATCAAACACCTCCCCATTTCTAATTCAATTACTCGTCTGCATTCTACCTGTGCGGTAAAAAGGACCTCCACTCCGCTATACGGCTCAGCCGCAAGAGACCAGTAGGAGGGCCCCGGTCTCCACTCCCTCTTGGCTTTATAAATCACTGCCAAATCTGGCAGCCTGGTCTCTTGCAAAAACAAAATGTCAGCTTCAACACGGCTGAGAAAATCGAAGGCTGTGAAACGAGCGCATCCGACTTAATGCTGGCGACATTAATGGTCGCCAGAGTCAGCAGAGCGGGTTCCCATCCTTCTCCCCCCTCCCGGGGCTGCCTTCTAGAGCAGCACGACCTCTCTTGAGGGAGATAGTGGTATCCATCTCTGCCACCACCACCTCCCTCTGCGCACCACTCTTGGCTTTCTCAGTCTCAGGGCCCGGTTTTGCCACCCCTCCTGAGGACCTTGCATCCCCACCAGAGGGGGGCGCGGGGCCCCCTGAAGGCTCTCCCTCCTTCGCCCCCGGCCCCTCACCTTCAACCCCTTCCTCAGCAGAGGAGGCAGAGGTCTCATCCAAGATGAGGTACCGGTTGGAGAGCTCCAGAGGGGAGCCGGTTGCACCTTCCCTGGCAATTTTGGTCGGCTAGATCTTTTTTTAGTACGCCGTTTCCGTCTACTTTGGGACTCTGCCCCACTACCCTCTGCAGAACTTTCGTAGTGCGAGGACAGAGTCTCTTTGGCCCGATCCAGTCTCCCAATCTCCTCCTCCAGCTCGCTGCCCCCTAGGGTCTCGGATTCAAGAGGGGCAGTCGTTTGGGAAGGAGCGGGCATCACCCCAGGACGGGGTTCTTCCCTCTCCCTCTCCGCCTGACGCCTCTCTCTCCGCCTCTGCCGGGACGGGTTGTTCTGGTTCCTCACTGACCCCTTAACTCCACTGCCTTTGCCAGCACCCGCCTCAGCCGAAGGGACCTCCCGGCCCGCTCCTGCATGAGCTCAGAGAGAGGACAGCGACTGAAGGGGTGCCCGAGCTCCCCACACAGGTTGCATCTAATCTCCCCACAAGATGCAGCTAGATGACCTGTCCCCCCACACAACGCGCACTTCTGCACTTGGCAGCTGGCTCTGAAGTGTGTGGGGCTGCCGCACTTGTGACAGAGCTTAGGCTGCCCCCTGTAGAAAACCAAGATATTGTCTCGGCCAATAAAGGCAGATGATGGAATGTGGGAAACTGTACTGCCCAGACGCCTAAGCTTGATATTAAAGGTCCAGGCACCCGACCAAATGCCAAACTCGTCCAGGTTTTTAGCTGGTATTCCCTGGACCTCTCCGTACCTACCCAGCCAGGTCATGATGTCAATACAAGAGAGCGACTCGTTACGGGTCAGCGCGGTTACTCTCTTGACCTCACTCTGGCGGGTTATCGCTTTTGCAACGAAAACACGCCAGTCCGGCATGTTCTTCACCAGCTCATATCCGGACCAGAAGAGCTCAAGCCCCTCCGGCCGGACAAAGCTGATGTCAAACTCCTTGGAGCCAAAAGGATGGATCAAGGCAAAGATGTCGGTTGCCTTGAAACCCATCCCAAGCAGGAGCTCCACTACCCTCTTCCTAGTAGGGCAAGCTTCATCGCTACTCCACTTGAAACAGACCACATTCCGTCTGGCTCCAGGGCCGGTTGTGGGTGAAGACCAGGTGGTCTCGCCCCCGTTCTGTTCTTGTAAGGCCCGAACGCCATGTCTGTTGAACCAGAATGAACATTCCACCTTCTTCCCCTCTACGGAAAAGGAGCTCTCCCCCTTTTTGAGGGCCTCCAGCAGTTGCAAATCACCATTACCAGACCCTGAGAGTGAGGAAGCCAAATAGGCCAGCCCCCCCCCCCCCACGGCCACAGCCACACTGGCATAACTTCTTGCAGGCGCCACGGACGCAGGAGGGGCAGCAGAACCGGCTCCCCCCCACCTGTTACAACTGTCACGCCGGACCCCCCTGAGGGGGGCACACGGGGGGACCGCGCCACTTTTACAGCGGACAGCCGACCCCCCTCCCCCCCCCCACAGGATCTGGGACAATAGCCACAACATTAAACATCTCAATACTTTTATTACTTTCACCCAGGGGACCCACCTCTGCGGTGGCCATCACTATTTCATTGTCCCCCCCACACACACATACTGCTGGACCAGTGGGGATAATAGGAACCTCTGGTGCGATTGGCTTTTGTGGCTGTATCCTCGGCCTCATTGGCTGGCAGGTGCATTTGCGCCTCTGTTACAATCCTCCTTACCCCCCTGTACCAGGGGAGGATTGAGGGGATGCAGCAGAGTCCACCGCCCTAAAAACTTTATATGCTGTGGCCAGTTTTTTCCCAGACTTTTTGGCAGGTTTCATTGTTTTCCCTTTTCCTTTATTGTCCTGTCTGTTGTGTCTTGCTGGACTTTTCCCTCCTGCTGCCTGCAGCCGGCTTGTGGCACCACTGCACCCAGCCACACACATTCCAGCCACCGGCGACACCTGACGCTCGGCCATGCCCCCCCTTCTCTGCCGAAACCTTCCTGTCTAGCTCCTCCCTCTCTTCGCCGCCCTCGCTTGCAAGCGAGGATGGCGTTCAACGCCATCTTAACTCCGTTCCTCTCCCCACTCCCGTGCTCCGGTACCACTACAGAGACTGTGCTAGGGGGGTTAGTGGGTGCTGCGTCCTGAGTCGACCCTGCAGTCGGCCCGGAACACAGCTGGTGAGGCACATACACATATTTTACCTCTAGTGAAGTCTTTTTTGCCTTGTTATGATTTTTGCCTATTGGATCCTCCTCCAACAGATCGTCACCAAAAACAAACCCTTCTTCTCGGATTCTTGGGGATTCCAGGTGACGGATCTCCTCCATCAGCTGACCGCGTGGGTTGCTCTCGCTGTAGTCCTCCTCTGAACTTGCGGGGGGCAGATTCGTTTGCTAGCATCTCTGCCCCGCTGGCAGGCTTGCTTCCAGAGTCTGCTCCCCCAGGTCTTCCTCTGGCTCTTCCTCCCAGGACTGCCTTGCCTGGGCCATCTCAGAGAACCTTTCCTCATTCTTTAGCTTCTCTTGAAAGGGGCCACTACCCTTCAGGATAACCATCCTTATTGCTTCTTGTAGTTGTATCTCTTCTTTTAGGTTTTTAATCCTGGCCTCTTAATCTTGGAGGCTTTATTTGCCTTGACTCTTTCTAGCTTTAACTCATTTCTGTCACAACCAGACAGCTGAGAAGCTCTGACAGAGGCCTTTCAGAACCTCCTCCTTGAATTTCTGTGTTGTGGTATTCAGCTCCTCCTCTCGTCAGCCTCTCTCAGCTGTCATGTGTTAATTGCTTCCCTTTAAATGCCTCCCCAGAATGCTTTTCTGGGCGGCTTATATTACTTCCTGGAGTGTGTGTGCACGCTGATCTGTCCTCCTGTTTGCTTCAAAGCTAAGTGTACCTTTATCTGTTAATATCTGTTTGCTGGATCCCAGGTGACCCTGACTCCCTCCGTGTCTTGTGTAGGGAGCCGGTGGTCGTGTCCCCTCACTATTGTAGGGTGCTCAGGGCTTTATAGTCAAGGTTCGTGGATATGCAAACCTCCACCATTCGGATCTTTGCATAGGCTGAGCAGCCAGGGAAAGTGCCAGGTCTTCTGCAGGGGTCTCCCTTGGTTCCTTAGTTTTTGGATCCAGCGAGTCGTTTATACATGTTGCTTTGCCTTGTTACCTGTATACATTCCGTGACATTATAAGCCGCCAAAACCGTCTTAAGCATGGATCCGGTTTCACTCTTGGCTGAATGCTTCCAGGGTCTTTCATTGGAGGTAGCTGACCTCCGTAAGACTTTTTCTCAGCTTCAAGTGACCGGTTCAGCTTGCGTTCATGGAGCTTGTTCTGAGCCTAAGATCTCGCTCCCGGATACGTTCTCCGGGGGTAGTGAGAATTTTGTGCGTTTTAGAGAGGCTTGCAAACTCCATTTTTGCCTTCTTCCCCATTCTTCTGGTGATGAGGAACGGAGGGTGGGGATCATTATATCGCTGCTCAGGGGTAACACTCAGTCCTGGGCCTTTTCGCTGCCGGAGGGGGCACGGCCCCTCCGTTCAGTGGATGAATTCTTTTTAGCCCTGGGTCAGATATATGATGATCCGGATCGTATTGCTCTGGCGGAGTCTAGACTACGTCTCCTATGCCAGGGTAAACAATCCGCAGAAATATACTGCTCAGAATTTCGGTGTTGGGCAGCTGATACTGGTTGGAATGATGCTGCACTCCGAAGTCAATTTTGCCATGGTCTTTCAGAGGGATTGAAAGATGCATTTGCCTTTCATGAAAGGCCTATTTCTTTGGACTCTGCTATGTCTCAGGCCGTTCGTATTGACAGGCGTCTTAGAGAGAGAGGAGAGATCTCTCCTTCCTGTCATACTCGGTCCCAGGACTGTGCAGTGGTCCCATTCTCTGCGCAGGGGTCTCAGTCGCTGTCAGCCCCTTCTGAGCAGGAGTCCATGCAGCTGGGGTTGATTGCTTCTGACAATAGAAGATTCAGCCCGCATGGGAGGGTTTGTTTTTGTTGTGGAGGTATTAATCATTTGGCAAATATTTGTCCCTCTAGGAGATTCAGGCAGTTCTCTGGGTATAATAAAGAAACAAAGAGGAAAAAATCTTTGAAAAATGTTCCGTCTGTTACTATTGGCAGGATTGAGCCGGAGATTGAAGATTTTCCATTTGCTTGTAGTTCCCGTTTTGTCCTGCCGGCTAGGGTGGCGCTAGAGAGCAAGAACATTTTTTGTGAGATTTTTGTGGATAGTGGAGCAGCGGTCAATCTCATTGATAATCACTTTGCGATAACTCATGGTTTCCAGGTGTGCGCTTTGAGAAAGGATATTCCTGTGTTTGCTATCGATTCCGCTCCACTTTCTCAGAAGTCAATAAAGGGCATAGTTCACAATATCCGTTTAATTGTGAGTGATGCTCATGTTGAGGATGATTGGCAAGCAAGGCAAATAAATGGTTGGAGTGACTTTTGCAGAGAGAATTGCCTCACGACATCTGTTTCTGAGGTTGCTACTAAGACTGTACCATCTTTTCTCTCTGAATTTTCGGATGTCTTCTCTGAGAGTGGGGTTCAGGATTTGCCCCCGCACAGGGAGTACGATTGCCCTATTAATCTCATCCCAGACGCCAAGCTGCCTAAATCTCGTTTATACAATCTTTCCCAACCTGAGAGGATCGCTATGTGTACTTATATCTCTGAGAGTCTGAGAAAGGGACACATACGACCCTCGAAGTCACCTGTTGCCGCTGGTTTTTTCTTTGTTAAGAAAAAAGATGGCTCTTTAAGACCTTGTCTGGATTTCAGGGAGCTGAACAATATCACAATTCGTAACCCTTATCCGCTTCCTCTGATCCCGGACCTATTTAACCAGGTTGTTGGGGCTAAAGTCTTTTCCAAATTAGATTTAAGAGGGGCATATAACCTGGTCAGGGTCAGAGAAGGGGACGAATGGAAGACGGCCTTCAATACCCCTGAGGGCCATTTTGAAAATTTGGTTATGCCTTTTGGTTTGATGAATGCCCCAGCCGTTTTTCAGCATTTCGTGAACAGCATTTTTTATCATTTGATGGGAAAATTTGTATTGGTGTATTTGGATGACATTTTGATTTTTTCTCCCGATTTCAAAACTCATAAGGAACATTTACGTCAGGTCTTGCTCATCCTGCGGGAGAATAAATTATATGCGAAACTGGAAAAATGTGTGTTTGCGGTTCCAGAAATTCAATTTCTGGGGTTTCTTCTCTCCGCTTCTGGTTTTCGCATGGACCCCGAGAAGGTCCGCGCTGTGCTTGAGTGGGAGCTTCCTGAGAATCAAAAGGCGCTGATGCGTTTTTTGGGCTTTGCCAATTATTACAGGAAGTTCATTTTGAATTATTCTTCTATTGTTAAACCACTCACTGATATGACCAGAAAGGGGGTAGATTTTTCTTCTTGGTCAGTAGAGGCGCGTAAGGCTTTTTCTGATATCAAGGAGAGTTTTGCTTCCGCTCCCATCTTGGTGCAACCTGATGTTTCGTTACCCTTCATAGTTGAGGTTGATGCTTCTGAGGTGGGTGTGGGGGCGGTCTTGTGTCAGGGTTCCTCTCCTGCCAATTGGCGACCGTGTGCCTTTTTCTCAAGAAAACTCTCCTCCGCAGAGAGAAATTACGATGTGGGAGATAGGGAATTGTTGGCCATCAAGTTGGCTTTTGAGGAATGGCGCCATTGGCTAGAGGGAGCCAGACACCCTATTACCGTATTTACTGACCATAAAAATCTGGCCTACTTGGAGTCAGCCAAGCGTCTGAACCCGAGACAGGCCAGATGGTCGTTGTTCTTTTCTAGGTTTAATTTTGTTGTCACGTTCCGCCCTGGAGTTAAGAATGTGAAGGCAGATGCCCTGTCACGTTGTTTTCCGGGAGGCGGGAATTTTGAAGACCCGGGTCCCATTTTGGCTAAAGGTGTGGTGGTCTCTGCTCTTTTTCCTGAATTGGAGGCAGAGGTGCAGGCAGCCCAGTCAGAGGCTCCTGATCTTTGTCCTCCTGGGAGGTTGTTTGTGCCTCTCGCTTTAAGACACAAGATTTTTAAAGAACACCACGATACGGTCCTTGCTGGGCACCCGGGGGTAAGAGCCACACTGGATCTCATCGCTCGGAGATTCTGGTGGCCTGCGCTTCGTAAGTCGGTTGAGGGTTTTGTGGCAGCCTGCGAGACTTGCGCTCGTGCCAAAGTCCCTCATTCACGGCCATCAGGTCCTCTCCTTCCCTTACCCATTCCTTCCCGTCCTTGGACACATCTGTCCATGGACTTTATCACGGACCTGCCTCGTTCCTCGGGGAAGACTGTGATTCTGGTGGTGGTGGACCGTTTTAGCAAAATGGTGCATTTCATCCCTTTTCCTGGTTTGCCCAATGCTAAGACGCTGGCGCAGGCATTTGTTGATCACATTGTCAAATTGCACGGTATTCCTTCAGACACAGTCTCTGATAGGGGCACGCAGTTTGTTTCCAGATTCTGGAAGGCTTTCTGTTCTCGCTTGGGGGTTCGGCTGTCATTCTCTTCTGCTTTCCACCCGCAGTCGAATGGCCAGACAGAGCGCGTCAATCAGAATCTGGAGACATATCTGCGTTGTTTTCAGAACCTCCTCCTTGAATTTCTGTGTTGTGGTATTCAGCTCCTCCTCTCGTCAGCCTCTCTCAGCTGTCATGTGTTAATTGCTTCCCTTTAAATGCCTCCCCAGAATGCTTTTCTGGGCGGCTTATATTACTTCCTGGAGTGTGTGTGCACGCTGATCTGTCCTCCTGTTTGCTTCAAAGCTAAGTGTACCTTTATCTGTTAATATCTGTTTGCTGGATCCCAGGTGACCCTGACTCCCTCCGTGTCTTGTGTAGGGAGCCGGTGGTCGTGTCCCCTCACTATTGTAGGGTGCTCAGGGCTTTACAGTCAAGGTTCGTGGATATGCAAACCTCCACCATTCGGATCTTTGCATAGGCTGAGCAGCCAGGGAAAGTGCCAGGTCTTCTGCAGGGGTCTCCCTTGGTTCCTTAGTTTTTGGATCCAGCGAGTTGTTTATACATGTTGCTTTGCCTTGTTACCTGTATACATTCCGTGACAATTTCTGAGTCTTTTTAGCAGCTTTCCAGTTTCTTCATACTCCCGGAGGTAGGCCGTGATACGGGAGCTGTATGTGGTGACTGCCTCCTGAGGCCTCATGTTGCCCCAGTCAGCTTTCACCGCTACCGGCCCACCTTCAGGAGCACTCCACTCGCAAAACTCGCCTCTTGGAGGGTTACTGTCCACCCTGCCGGATTGGCTGGTGGTCTTCACAGCATCACCCCTGAGGTCCACAGGGGACACTTCCACATGACCCCTGCTTGATCTTCTGACCCCCGGAGCGGAAGATGGAGCAGAGGCCTGTAACTCGCCTCCCCTACCTCCCGCCGGCCTACCCCGGGAAGCAGGATCCTGGGCCTTGCCTTAGCGCATAGCTCAGGCCCCTACCAGCTCCCTAGGGAGAGTGTAATGACCGGTGTCACGCACAGGGAGGAAAACAGGGAAAGCCCTGCCTAAGGGAGAGGGAAAGGTGGTGACCCCTAACTCACCTTGCGGCTGGCACCTGACTGCCCTGACGTCCCTAGACGGGTTCCTCACCCGTGCGGCGATCACGTGCCTAAACACTGGCTTTCCCTGAAATGAGCCCTAGATAGTGAACGGGCCGGTGGGATCGCTAGTCCTCACCACTGCACTAAGAGGGAAACACCAGGGAGAGGACAGACAAACACAGACAAACACAAACACCCAGGTGGACGACAACAACTGTCCACAAAGGTCCAACAGGAATCCGGAGGGTAGCGTTCTGAATCAACAGTCAGAGAATGCAGCAACACAGCTCCAGTGGGTCAGGATAGATGTCCAGGCAGGAAACTCTATCTCTGGCAACCAGAGAAGTGTGAGAGAGGAATATAAGGAGGTTTGGGAGTGCTGGACAAGGAACAGCTGAGGAGAAGGAGCTACGGATCCCTGAGTGAGCCAAAAGGGTTTGCAAAGCAAACCCAGAAAGCTACCATAAGTAAAACAGCCCTATCTTAAATAGAGTGTGCAGCCAACCGCTGCGACTTCCTGACCCCGGGTATAACAGAGTCAGGCGTGGTTCTCGATACCCTCGTGACAGAGAGGCAGGGCCTGGGCTGGGGAGAAAGGTGGAAAATCTCCACACAAGCCTGGTCCCTCCCAGGGGATTAAGGTGATGAAAAATCTCCCTGGGGCCTTAACGAGGTAGAAGTTGTCAGGAGCTGCTGCACACACACCTTCTACCTCAGCTGCAGGAAACAGACACACCCATGCCTGAATCTCTGTTATGGGACCTCTCTCCTCTGTCTGGGTGTCGGGGCCTAAATATATGACAATGGAGTGTTCCAGTTTTGGCTGATGTGAAGCCTGATTCTCTGCTATGACATGAAGACTGATTCTCTGCTGACATGAAGTCTGAATCTCTGCTATGGGACCTCTCTCCTCTGTCTGGGTGCCAGGGCCTAAATATATGACAATGGACTGTTCCAGTTTTGGCTGACGTGAAGCCTGATTCTCTGCTATGACATGAAGACTGATTCTCTGCTGACATGAAGCCTGAATCTCTGTTATGGCACCTCTCTCCTCTGTCTGGGTGCCGGGGTCTAATTATCTGACAGTGGCCTGTTCCAGTGGTGGGTGACATGAAGCCTGATTCTCTGCTATGGGACCTCTCTCCAATTGATATTGGTAAATTTTTATTTATTTTATTCATTTCCCTATCCACATTTGTTTGCAGGGGATTTAACTACATTTTGCTGCCTTTTGCAGCCCACTAGCCCTTTCCTGGGCTGTTTTACAGCCTTTTTAGTGCCGAAAAGTTCGGGTTCCCATTGACTTCAATGGGGTTCGGGTTCGGGACGAAGTTCGGGTCGGGTTCGGATCCCGAACCCGAACATTTCCGGGAAGTTCGGCTGAACTTCTCGAACCCGAACATCCAGGTGTTCGCTCAACTCTAGTCACATTGCCGATAGGCTGTCCGTTGGAACGTAAGTTTGTGCCTGGATTTTGCA
The DNA here is from genome assembly GCF_014858855.1 of Bufo gargarizans. Lineage (NCBI taxonomy): Eukaryota > Metazoa > Chordata > Amphibia > Anura > Bufonidae > Bufo > Bufo gargarizans. Next base: position 97,012,318 of record NC_058086.1, on the reverse strand, counting down.
TAGGCAAAATCCAAGATAGTATTTCTCTGTTTATCCCTGTTTATTTTCCACATGCTTCCCAGCTCGCTATTGTAATCTTTTCTGTATATTTTTGTATGCATTGTTTGTTTCACTTCTGTGTTACTTATAGTAAAAGATATTTTCATATCTTTTAAATTGTCTCTCTCTTATTGCTCTAAGCCCCACTGCAACAAAGTACTCGTACGCCCTGAAGAGACCTACCTGTTTTATAGTAGACTGATATTAGAGACTTAACTGTTTTATGATTCGATTGGTTAGCTTGTAGTGTGATAGTGGGGCTGATCTGTAAGTGGTCCGAAACCCTATACCTACAATTATAGAGTCGTTCACTCACGAACGTGGTGGCAGCAGAAAATAAGGGGGGTCCAGGATTGACTGTTGGGTAATTCTGAATCTCCCCCCTGTCACGGTCCACCCTCGGTTGGGCTTTTCTCTCTGTTGGGGTGTTCTGGCGGTCAGAAGTTTGATTTAAACGGGGGTGGTCGTGACAGTCCTCCCATGATCTCATCTTGAAAGATAAGTGGTTGGGCATCGGTGCACTCAATCTCTTCCATTTCTGGGGCAGGGCTAGATGGATGGCCCTGGGAAACCCTGCTAACAGAGTCATCAAAAAGCAGAAAAGACTGCTGCATGACTTGGGACTCAGACTGCTTGGCTGATTTGCAAAGGGGTGAGGTAAAAGACTGATGGACATCGGCTGCAGGTGCCTACTGTGGTCTTTCAGCAGAAGACTGGGTGGGAGACAATGTGAAGGAACTGGATCCACTGTCAGCAACCCAATCTACTAGCGCCTGTACTTGTTCAGGCCTCACCATTCGTAGAGCAGCATTAGGCCCGACCAAATAACGCTGCAGGTTTTGTCGCCTACTAGCAACTGAGGAAGGGGTTTCACTTGTGCGTGTAGCTGGAACAGATCGACCACGTCCTCTCCCTGCAACAGGAGCTCCACCAGAAGCACCACGACCTGGGGCACGTCCCTTATTTGACGCTCTTCTCATATTTTTTGAATTTTTGATCTTTCACTAAATGGGCATTTGATTAATAGTAGAACAGAACGACAGTATGTAAAGGGTGTTTCACACACGGCCTGAACCAGTGTAGGCCTAAATTAAATATTTCTTTGCACAAAATGGCTGCATTTCAAATGCCTGAATCAAACCCTTGTATGTAGAGGGTGTATCTCACAGGGACTGAACCAGTGTAGGCCTGAATTCAATATTGGTGCACCAAATGGCAGTATTTCAAATCCCTGAATCAAACCCCTGTATGCAGCGGGTGTATCTCACAGGGCCTGAACCAGTGTAGGCATAAATTAAATATTTATTTGCACAAAATGGCTGTATTTCAAATGCTTGAATCAAACCCCTGTATGTAGAGGGTGTATCTCACAGGGCCTGAACCAGTGTACGCCTAAATTAAATATTTCTTTGCACAAAATGGCTGTATTTCAAATGTCTGTATTTCAAATGCCTGAATCAAACCCCTTTATGTAAAGGGTGTATCTCACAGGTAGGGTTGCCACCTTTTCTTTAAGCCAAACCCAAACACGGGTGGAACGCATCGGGACCGGAAGTTGCGTTCCACAGGCCGGAAGTGAGTCCAGCTGTGGAGGACAGTAGGGTAAAAGGAAACACAAGGAGGAACAATAGTAAAAGAAAACATTTAAAGGAGGGAGGGAGTGTCTGAAGACAGCAATGTCCTGCGCTAGCATCACAGCTGATCGTCCCAACATAACAGAACGTTTTTTCTGGTGATGACAGATTCAGAAACCCGTTTAAACACTGTTACACTTCAAATGTTTTATATACCTTTTTAGAAGTGACTACGAGGACAGGATTTGGTCACAGAGGTTGAAAAAACACTGCTACACGTCTGCAGCGTGGGCAGTGGGCTGTCTGGGCACTTGGGCAGGCTGCTGGACTGGAAAATGATTTCTCCCACGGAGCTCCCTGCCTCTCTCTCTCAGATGTCACTTCCTGTTCCTGATTTCCTCGTATCAGAGGGAATGAGGGAGGGACTGGGAGGCAGGGGAGGAGCGAGGGAGACTCTGAACTCTGAAGACAGCGCTCTGAGGCTGCGCTGGCGCCACCCTGCACTAGGCAGCTGCTAGCATCACTAGAGGGACTCGGGGAGCGCTCAGCTGATCACCCAGCCATGGCCTACCGCTGCCGCAGTGACAGCTGCTTATTCGATCGGCGTCTCGGATGTCCACAGTGCTCATCGCCCACCGCGGCTCACCCTGACGCTTGCCGCTGCTCACCACCAGTGCCCAGCTGTCAGGTGAGACGGAGTCTCTGCAGTCTGAATGAATCCTGTGCCCGGGTCTAAGAAAGGCTTGGGCACCTGATTACAAACCCGGACTGTCCGGGTCAATCCCGTATGGGTGGCAACCCTACTCACAGGGCCTGAACCAGTGTAGGCCTAAATTAAATATTTATTTACCCAAAATGGCTGTATTTCAAATGCCTCAATCAAACCCCTGTATGTAGAGAGTGTAGCTCACAGGGCCTGAACCCGTGTAGGCCTAAATTAAATATTTATTTGCCCAAAATGGCTGTATTTCAAATGCCTGAATCAAACCCCTGTATGTAGAGGGTGTGCTCACAGGGCCTGAACCCGTGTAGGCCTAAATTAAATATTTATTTGCCCAAAATGGCTGTATTTCAAATGCCTGAATCAAACCCCTGTATGTAGAGGGTGTATCTCACACGGCCTGAACCAGTGTAGGCCTGAATTCAATATTGGTGGACCAAATGGCGGTATTTAAAATCTCTGAATTTAACCCAAATGTATTAAGGGTCTTAATCTCACAATGACATCTGCATCAAAGGCTGCCAACTTAATTTTTTGTGCCCAAACGAGTGTTTAACAACTGAATTTGACAGCAGTATATAAGCCTGTAATTTCACACGTGCTGATGAAGGCCTGAAAATTGTGATTTTTGTCAAAAAGTGTGTTTTTCAAACCCCAGAAAACAATGGGTGTATTTCTAGCTTAAATTGCACACTGACTAATCCAGATGTTGTAGTTTGCCAAAAAGGTGGTGATTTTCAATGTCCCAAAAGCTCAGATGCAGCTTGCATAAAATGGCCCCTGCCGCCGCACACCTAACTAACAGAATTATAAAAGTTGTTGTTTTTTTTGGTCAATGGGCTCAGGGCAGGGTAAAACGATTGTGCCCTGCATCCACACAACTATTTCTCTGTAGATCACTGAGTTAGATTCTCTCCTATTCTCTTCCTGAAATCCAGCAGCATCCGCTCCCTACACTTGTAACAGCAGAGTGACGTGCGGCGCTACGTGACTTAAGCTTATATAGAGCCTGGGTCACATGCTGCTCTTGCCAATCACAGCCATTCCATTAGTAGCTATGGCTATGATGGATTCTAAGGTCAGACAGTTAACCGCTTGTTGATTGGCTGCTCTGCAGCCTTTCAAAAAGTGCCAAGAAAGCGCCGAACACCGAACCCAAACTTTTACTGAAATGTTCGGGTCCGGGGTCCAAAAATCCTGAGCTTTTGGGACATTGCAAATCACAATTTTTGGGGGCAATCTACAACATCTGTATTGTCAGTGTGCAATTTAAGCTAGAAATACACCCATCATTTTCTGGGGTTTGAAAAAAAACGTTTTTTGCAAAAAAACAAAACAGTATTTTCCTGATCTGCAAGTGTTAAATTCAAGTTTAATATATACAGCTTTCATATTCAGTTAAAAAAAAACAAAAAAAAAACACAACACTTTTTTGGCAATCTACTGTACAACATCTAGATTACTCAGTGTGCAATTTAAGCTAGAAATAAACTCATCATTTTCTGGGGCTTGAAAAACACTACAGCATATTTAATTTAGGCCTACACTGGTTACACCCTCTACATACAGAGGTTTGATTCAGGGATTTGAAATACAGCCATTTTGAGCAAAGAAATATTTAATTTAGGCCTACACGGGTTCAGGCCCTGTGAGATACACCCTCTACATACAGGGGTTTGATTAAGGCATTTGAAATACAGCCATTTGAAATACAGCTATTTTGGGCAAATAAATCTTTAATTTAGGCCTACACTGGTTCAGGCCCTGTGAGTAGGGTTGCCACCCGTATGGGATTGACCCGGACAGTCCGGGTTTGTAATCTTGTGCCCAGGTACAAGCTTTTCTTAGACCCGGGCACAGGATTCATTCAGACTGCAGAGACTCCGTCTCACCTGACAGCTGGGCACTGGTGGTGAGCAGCGGCAAGCGTCAGGGTGAGCCGCGGTGGGCGATGAGCACTGTGGACGTCCGAGACGCCGATCGAATAAGCAGCTGTCACTGCGGCAGGCCATGGCTGGGTGATCAGCTGAGCGCTCCCCGAGTCCCTCTAGTGATGCTAGCAGCTGCTTAGCGCAGGGTGGCGCCAGCGCAGCCTCAGAGCGCTGTCTTCAGAGTTCAGAGTCTCCCTCGCTCCTCCCCTGCCTCCCAGTCCCTCCCTCATTCCCTCTGATACGAGGAAATCAGGAACAGGAAGTGACATCTGGGAGAGAGAGGCAGGGAGCTCTGTGGGAGAAATCATTCTCCAGTCCAGCAGCCTGCCCAAGTGCCCAGACAGCCCACTGCCCACGCTGCAGACAGTGCAGCAGTGTTTTTTCAACCTCTGTGACCAAATCCTGTCCTCGTAGTCACTTCTAAAAAGGTATATAAAACATTTGAAGTGTAACAGTGTTTAAACGGGTTTCTGAATCTGTCATCACCAGAAAAAACGTTATGTTATGTTGGGACGATCAGCTGTAATGCTAGCGCAGGGCATTGCTGTCTTCAGACACTCCCTCCCTCCTTTAAATGTTTTCTTTTACTATTGTTCCTCCTTGTTTCCTTTTACCCTACTGTCCTCCACAGCTAGGACTCACTTCCGGCCTGTGGAACGCAACTTCCGGTCCCGATGCGTTCCACCCGTGTTTGGGTTTGGCTTGAAGAAAAGGTGGCAACCCTACCTGTGAGATACACCCTTTACATAAAGGGGTTTGATTCAGGCATTTGAAATAGACATTTGAAATACAGCCATTTTGAGCAAAGAAATATTTAATTTAGGCGTACACTGGTTCAGGCCCTGTGAGATACACCCTCTACATACAGGGGTTTGATTCAAGCATTTGAAATACAGCCATTTTGTGCAAAGAAATATTTAATTTATGCCTACACTGGTTCAGGCCCTGTGAGATACACCCTCTGCATACAGGGGTTTGATTCAGGCATTTGAAATACCGCCATTTGGTGCACCAATATTGAATTCAGGCCTACACTGGTTCAGTCCCTGTGAGATATTCCCTCTACATACAGGGGTTTGATTCAGGCATTTGAAATACAGCCATTTTGTGCAAATAAATATTTAATTTAGGCCTACACTCAGGGCCTGCTCCAGGATCATGTGGGCCCTTGGGCGATAAAGTCTCAGTGGGCCTTTTTACACAGTGGTAACTCTGAGTACAGATAATACAGTAGATATCACCTGCAGTCCTATGTAACAGCATATATAACACAGTCATGGCTATCTGAGTACAGAAAATGTAGTAGTGTTACTTGCAGTCCTATGTAAAACTACATATAACACTAGTGCTGATAATGTGATAGTGTTACCTGTAGTCCTATGTAAACCACAGATAACACTAGTGTAGATCATGTAGTAGTGTTACCTGCGTCCTTAGTGTGCCTCCCTGTGCCTCGACTCTACCACGGACTCCATGCTGGCGGTGCTGCCTCCTCTTCCATCTTCATCTTGCCCCGCACAAAATGTCCTCATGCAGCTGTGTCAAGACAAAGGGAACACTGTGGGCAAGGTGATGGTGGCACACACACAGGGACAGACACGCACGCACGCACGCACACACACACACAGGGACAGACAGACACGCACACACAGGGACAGACACGCACACACAGGGACAGGCACGCACACACAGGGACAGACACACACACACACACAGGGACAGACACACACACAGGGACAGACACACACACACACACACAGGGACAGACACACACACAGGGACAGGGACAGACAAGCACACACAGGGACAGACACACACACACAGGGACAGACACACACACAGGGACAGACACACACACAGACAGGGACAGACACACACACACACACACAGGGACAGGGACACACACACAGGGACAGACAGACACACAGGGACAGACACACACAGGGATAGACACACACAGGGACAGACACGCACACACATCGTGGACCTCAGAATACACCGAGATCTATATCATAAACCCCCTTAATTGCACCAGATTCCACTCCACTTGAACCCCACTGCCCCTGAGTGCTCCATCTGCCCACTCATATATGAGCTCCATATGCTTCCCCTCACGAAGTTCTGGTACTCCAGCAGCACAACTTACCTCATTCTGCATCTTACAGGCACACAGCCCCAACTCCTTCCACAAGCTGCTGCTGCTGCCGTCAGGGTTTGTCATGTGACCATGAAGGAGCATGTGACCAGTGATGTCACAGACCTCCTTATAACAACTGCATTCTAGCATAGGATCAATCATCTACCAAAACAACTCCATCTACCCTGTTCTGAGTTCTGGGGCCGTTTACCCCAGCACTGCACATGGCGAAAATTGTCTGCATTGCTGGGGTAAGCTGCCCTAGAATTCAAAACAGGCAGGACACAGCTGCAGGAGTGAGCGGACACAGTGGGCCCCCCCAGGAGCAGGGGGCCCCGGCACTTTCCCAGGTTTGCCGAGTGGTGGCGCCGGCCCTGCCTACACTGGTTCAGGCCCTTTGAGATACACCCTCTACATACAGGGGTTTGATTCAGGCATTTGAAATACAGCCATTTGGTGCACCAATATTGAATTCAGGCCTACACTGCATCAGTCTGTGTGAGATACACCCTCTTCATACAGCGGTTTGATACAGGCATTTGAAATACAGTCATTTGAAATACAGCCAGTTTGGGCAAACAAATATTTAATTTATGCCTACACTGGTTCAGCCCCTGTGAAATACACCCTCTACATACATAGTAACATAGTACATAAGGCCGAAAAAATACATTTGTCCATCCAGTTCGGCCTGTTATCCTGCAAGTTGATCCAGAGGAAGGCAAAAAAAAAAAAACCCTGTGAGGTAGAAGCCAATTTTCTCCACTTTAGGGGAATATAAACTTCCTTCCCGACTCCAATCAGGCAATCAGAATAACTCCCTGGATCAACGTCCCCTCTCTAATAGCTATAGCCTGTAATATTATTAAGCTCCAGAAATACGTCCAAGCCCCTCTTGAATTCATTTATTGTACTCACCATCACCGCCTCCTCAGGCAGAGAGTTCCATAGTCTCACTGCTCTTACCGTAAAGAATCCTTTTCTATGTTTGTGTACATATAAGATCATATAGATCTCTGTACTGATATATTTATACATATTAATTAGATCTCCCCTCAGTCGTCTTTTTTCTAAAGTGAATAACCCTAATTTTGATAATCTTTCAGGGTACTGTAGTTGCCCCATTCCAGTTATTACTTTAGATGCCCTCCTCTGGACCTTCTCCAGCTCTGCTATGCCTGCCTTGTTTACAGGAGCCCAGAACTGTACACAGTACTCCATGTGTGGTCTGACTAGCGATTTGTAAAGTGGTAGGACTATGTTCTTATCACGGGAATCTATGCCCCTTCTGATGCAATCCATTATCTTGTTGGCCTTGGCAGCAGCTGCCTGACACTGGTTTTTGCAGCTTAGTTTGCTGTTTATTAAAATTCCTAGATCCTTTTCCATGTCAGTGTTACCGAGTGTTTTACCATTTAGTATGTACGGGTGACTTGCATTTTTCCTTCCCATGTGCATAACTTTACATTTATCAGTGTTAAACCTCATCTGCCACTTATCTGCCCAAGCCTCCAATCTATCCAGATCCCTCTGTAGTAGTATACTGTCCTCATCAGTGTAAATTACTTTACACAGTTTAGTGTCATCTGCGAAAATTGATACTTTACTATGCAAGCCTTCTACAAGATCATTAATAAATATATTGAAGAGAATAGGGCCCAATACTGACCCCTGAGGTACCCCACTAGTGACAGTGACCCAATCTGACTGTATACCATTAATAACCACACTCTGTTTTCTATCACTGAGCCAGTTACTTACCCACATACAGATGTTTTCTCCCAGTCCGAGCATTCTCATTTTATATACTAACCTTTTATGTGGTACAGTGTCAAATGCTTTGGAGAAGTACAGATATACGACATCCATTGATTCGCCGCTGTCAAGTCTAGAACTTACCTCCTCATAGAAACTGATTAAATTAGTCTGACATGACCGATCCCTCACGAAGCCATGCTGATATGGCGTTATTTGCTTATTTCTGTTGAGATGCTCTAATATAGCATCTCTCAGAAAACCTTCAAACAGTTTACCCACAACAGATGTTAAACTTACCAGCCTATAGTTTCCAGGCTCTGTTTTTGCCCCTTTTTGAATATTGGCACCACATATGCCATGCGCAAATCCTGTGGGACATTCCCTGTCAGTATAGAGTCTGCAAATATCAGAAATAAGGGTCTGGCTATGACATTACTTAATTCCTTTAGGGCCGACACCTTCAGATTTATACTTTTTAACATTTATATAATTGAAGAACATTTTAGGGTTAGTTTTACTCTCTTTGGCAATTAATCTCTCGGTCTCTAGTTTGGCCGCTTTTATTTGTTTTTTACATGTTCTATTTTTTTCCTTATAGTTTTTCAGTGCTTCCGTGCTCCCCTCCTGTTTCAGTGAATGATATGCTTTTTTTTTGTCATTTATTGCTTTCTTTACAGTTCTATTTATCCACATTGGTTTCTTTTTGTTCCTTAACCTTTTATTACCATACGGTATGTACCTCTCACAATTAGATTTTAAGATGTTTTTAAAGATATCCCATTTTGTGGCTGTATTTTTATTTTTGAGGACTTTGTCCCAGTTAGTTTGGCCTATGGCCTCTCTTAGTTGGCTAAATTTAGCTTTTTTGAAGTTTGGTATTTTTGTTCCTCCCTGTAGAAACGCTCTTTTGAATGATAATTGGAAGGTTATTACTTTATGGTCACTATTGGTGTCCCCCAACCTGCACGTCTGTTGTTCTGTCGGGCCTATTGGTTAATACTAAGTCCAGTATGGCCGTCCCTCTAGTCGGGTCCTGAACCAGTTGGGAGAGGTAATTGTCTTTGGTTATTGCCAAGAACCTGTTTCCCTTATGAGATATACAAGTTTCAGTTTCCCAGTCTATATCTGGGTAGTTGAAGTCCCCCATAATAACCACCTCATTATGATTTGCCGCCTCGTCTATCTCGTTTAGTAGTAGATTTTCTGTGGACTCTGGTATATTAGGTGGTTTATAGTAAACTCCTATTAGTAATTTATTGTTGTTTTTAGCTCCATGTATCTCTACCCACAGTGACTCCACATGTTCATGTCCCTCACTTATATCTTCCCGGAGTGTGGGCTTTAGACCGGACTTTACATAAAGGCACACCCCTCCCCCTCTCCGGTTTTGACGATCCTTTCTAAACAGACTGCAACCTTGTACATTAACCGCCCAGTCATAGCTATCATCCAGCCATGTCTCAGTTATTCCCACTATGTCATAGTTCTCCTCACACATCACTAATTCCAGTTCACCAGTTTTATTAGTCAGACTTCTGGCATTAGTATACATACATTTGAGAGGTTTATGTATATTTTTTACCCTACACCTTTCCTTCTGAACTGTTGTAGTCCCTCCTTCCATTCCTCCCCCAGTCCCATTACCTTGCCCCCGGTCTCTATCTGCGCTATCTTCCCGTCCTATAACGTAATTACCCTCCCCCCCAGTCCCTAGTTTAAACACTCCTCCAACCTTCTAGCCATCTTTCTCCCCAGCACAGCTGCCCCTTCCCCATTGAGGTGCTGCCCGTCCCTACGATAGAGCCTGTAGCCGATAGAAAAATCGGCCCAGTTCTCCAGGAACCCAAACCCCTCCTTCTTACACCAGTTCTTGAGCCACTTGTTAACCTCCCTAATCTCCCGTTGCCTTTCTTCTGTGGCTCGTGGTACAGGCAGTATTTCGGAAAATACTACCTTTAGGGTCCTTTCCCTCAGCTTTTGACCTAAATCCCTGAATAATTTTTAAGGACTCTCCACCTACCTCTAACTTTGTCATTGGTTCCGATATGGACCATGACCGCTGGATCTTCTCCAGCCCCTCCCAGTAATCTGTCAACCCGATCCGCGATGTGTCGAACTCTAGCACCAGGAAGACAGCACACTGTTCGGCGATCACGGTCTTTGTGACAGATTTCCCTATCTGTTCCCCTAATATTGGAGTCACCCACTACCAGCACCTGTCTTGCCTGCCCTGCTCTCCTGGTTCCCTGCTTACTGGAGCTGACATTCCCCTGACTGGCAGAGGAAATGTCCGGCTGCAGCAGTGCCGTCCCCGGACTGACATTCCCCTCATCTGCCAAACGTGCAAACTTGTTGGGGTGTGTCAGATCAGGGCTAGCCTCCCTGGCACTCTTCCCTCTACCCCGCTTTCTAACTGTTACCTAGCTAGCTACCTCACTTTCCTCAGCCTCCTCTCTGTCACCCTCCCCCTCATCTACCCCAAAGAGTGCTTGCTCGGTGAGAAGCAAACTCTTTTGCAAATTATCAATGCTTCTCAGTGTTGCAACTTGCCCGTTTAGAGACTCGATTTGCGATTCCAAACGGGTTATTTGCTCACATCTAGAACAAAGATATGCACCCTGGAACTGCAGTTCCAGGACTGTATGCATCATGCAAGATGTGCACTTGACTGCGTTGTAAATTGTGCAACACATACTAAATGGGGATTACAACAGAAAAAAAGTAAAACAGTATATATGGTTTAGATTTAGACCCTGTCTGCTGTAGTTGAAGGGCTACGTAAAATTAGGCCAACAACACACAAGGAAATTATATCCAACCTTAGTTTCCAAACTCCTTTTCTTAAACTCCTTGTTTTTTAACTCCACTTAATAAGAAGCCCACTTAGTAGAGCAAGCCTCAGGAAGAGCAGGCTCTAGAGAGTTTTAGTGGGTCAATTTATAGCACCTGGCTGCCCAGGGCACTCCCCTTAATTAAACCCCTACATACAGGGGTTTGAGACAGCCATTTGAAATACAGCCAGTTTGGGCAAATAAATATTTAATTTAGGCCTACACTGGTTCAGGCCCTGTGAGATACACCCTCTGCATACAGGGGTTTGATTCAGGCATTTGAAATACCGCCATTTGGTGCACCAATATTGAATTCAGGCCTAAACTGGTTCAGGCCATGTGAGATACACCCTATACATACAGGGGTTTGATTCAGGTATTTGAAATACAGCCATTTTGGGCAAAGACATATTTAATTTAGGCCTACACTGGTTCAGGCCCTGTGAGATAAACCCTCTACATACAGGGGTTTGATTCAGGCATTTGAAATATAGCCATTTGAAATGCAGCCATTTTGGGCAAATAAATATTTAATTTAGGCCTACACTGGTTCATGCCCTGTGAAATACACCCTCTACATACAGGGGTTTGATACAGCCATTTGAAATACAGCCATTTGAAATACAACCAGTTTGGGAAAATAAATATTTAATTTAGGCCTACACTGGTTCAGGCTCTGTGAGATAAACCCTCTACATACAGGGATTTGATTCAGGCATTTGAAATACAGCCATTTGAAATGCAGCCATTTTGGGCAAATAAATATTTAATTTAGGCCTACACTGGTTCATGCCCTGTGAAATACACACTCTACATACAGGGGTTTGATTTAGGCATTTGAAATACAGCCATTTGAAATACAGTTATTTTGGGCAAATAAATATTAAATTTAGGCCTACACTGGTACAGGCCCTGTGAGATACACCCTCTAAATACAGGGGTTTGATTCAGGCATTTGAAATACAGCCATTTGAAACAGCTATTTTGGGCAAAGAAGTATTTAATTCAGGCCTACACTGGTTTAGGCCGTGTGAGATGCACCCTCTACATACAGGGGTTTGATTAAGGCATTTGAAATACAGCCATCTTGTGCAAAGAAATATTTAATTTAGGCCTACACTGGTTCAGGCCGTGTGAGATACACCCTCTACATACAGGGGTTTGATTCAGGTATTTGAAATACAGCCATTTGAAATACAGCGATTTGGGGCAAAGAAATATTTAATTCAGGTCTACACAGTTTCAGACCCTCTGCATCAAAAGGAGCATAGATGCCCGTGATGAGAACATAGTCCTACCACTTTACAAATCATTAGTCAGACCACACATGGAGTACTGTGTACAGTTCTGGGCTCCAGTGAACAAAGCAGACATAGCAGAGCTGGAGAGGGTCCAGAGGAGGGCAACTAAAGTAATAACTGGAATGGGGCAACTACAGTACCCTGAAAGATTATCAAAATTAGGGTTATTCACTTTAGAAAAAAGACGACTGAGGAGATCTAATTAATATGTATAAATATATCAGGGGACAGTACAGAGATCTATCCCATCAGCTATTTATCCCCAGGACTGTGACTGTGATGAGGGGACATCCTCTGCATCTAGAGGAAAGAAGGTTTGTACACAAACATAGAAGAGGATTCTTTATGGTAAGATCAGTGAGACTATGGAACTCTCTGCCTGAGGTGGTGGTGATGGTGAGTACAATAAAGGAATTCAAGAGGGGTCTGGATGTATTTCTGGAGCGTAATAATATTACAGGATATAACTACTAGAGAGAGATCGTTGATCCAGGGAATTATTCTGATTGCCTGATTGGAGTCGGGAAGGAATTTTTTATTCCCCTAAAGTGGGGAAAATTGGCTTCTACCTCACAGGTTTTTTTTGCCTTCCTCTGGATCAACTTGCAGGATAACAGGCCGAACTGGATGGACAAATGTCTTTTTTCGGCCTTATGTACTATGTTACTATGTTAGGCTACTTTCACACGTTCGGGTGTCCGCTTGTGAGCTCCGCTTGAAGGGGCTCACAAGCGGACCCGAATGCATCCGTACTGCTCTAATGCATTCTGAGTGGATGTGGATCCGCTCAGAATGCATCAGTCTGGCAGCGTTCAGCCTCCGCTCCGCACAGCAGGCGGACACCTGAACGCTGCTTGCAGCGTTCGGGTGTCCGCCTGGCCGTGCGGAGGCGTGCGGATCCGTCCAGACTTACAATGTAAGTCAATGGGGACGGATCCGTTTGAAGATGACACACTATGGCTCAATCTTCAAACGGATCCGTCCCCCATTGACTTTACATTGAAAGTCTGGACGGATCCGTCTGAGGCTACTTTCACACTTAGAAATTTTTTAACATTATAATGCAGACGGATCCGTACTGAACTGAGCCACCGTCTGCATTATATGAGTGGATCCGTCTCAGACGGATCCGCTCTGAACGCAAGTGTGAAAGTAGCCTTACTATATTACATACAGGGGTTTGATTCAGGCATTTGAAATATAGCCATTTTGGGCAGAAAAAATCTATAATTGAGACCTAGTATGGTTAAGGCCGTGTGATACACCCATTCGATTCTACTATTAATCAAACACCCATTTAGTGCAAGATCCTAAATTCGAAAAAATATGAGGAGAGCATCAAATAAGGGACATGGCCCAGGTCGTGGTGCTGCTGGTGGAGCTCCTGTTGCAGGGAGAGGATGTGGTCAACATGTGCCAGCTACACGCACAAGTGAAACCCCTTCCTCAGGTGCAAGTAGGCTACAAAACCTGCAGCGTTGTTTGGTCGGGCCTAATGCTGCTCTACGAATGGTGAGGCCTAAACAAGTACAGGCGATAGTAGATTGGGTTGCTGACAGTGGATCCAGTTCCTTCACATTGTCTCCCACCCAGTCTCCTACTGAAAGACCACAATTTCTCACCTGCAGCCCATGTCCATCAGTCTTTCACCTCACCCCCTTGCAAATCAGCCAAGCAGTCTGAGCCCCAAGTTTGCAGCAGTCTCTTCTGCTTTTTGATGACTCTGTTAGGCTACTTTCACACCTGCGTTAGGTGCGGATCCGTCTGGTATCTGCACAGACGGATCCACACCTATAATGCAAACGCATGTATCCATTCAGAACGGATCCGTTTGCATTACCATGAGCATGATATTGAAAACTGATCAGTTTTGACTTACGTTGAAAGTCAATGGAAGGCGGATCCGTTTTCAATTGCAAGCAGCGTTTTGGTGTCCGCTAGAGCGGAATGGAGGCTGAACGGAGGCAAACTGATGCATTCTGAGCGGATCCTTATCTATTCAGAATGCATTGGGGCTGAACTGATCCGTTTTGGGCTGCTTGTGAGAGCCTTGAAACGGATCTCACAGGCAGACCCAGAAACGCCAGTGTGAAAGTAGCCTTAGCAGGGTTTCCCAGGGCCATCCACCTAGCACTGCCCCAGAAGTGGAAGATATTGAGTGCACCAATGCCCAACCATTTATCTTTCAAGATGAGTACATGGGAGGACCATCGCAGCACGTCTCGGATGATGACGAAACACAGGTGCCAACTGCTGGGGCTTTCGAAAGTGTGCAGACCGACAAGGAAGGCAGGGGTGAAGACTGGGTGGAAGATTATTTGGAGGACGATGAGGTCATCAGAGTGACCTATGTAGTTCGGAGGAAGAGGCGGTGGTCGCACAGAGCCACCAGCACAGCAGAAGAGGGAGCAGGGTGCAAAAGCAGAGCAGCCGTCATCTAGACAGTATGCCTGCTACTGCCCACCGCAGCAAGGGACCGAGCACACCAAAGCCAGCTCCAAGGAGTTCCCTGGCGTGGCAGTTCTCAGGGATCTCAAGTCTCCCGGACGTTCAGGGAGTCTCCCGCTATTAGATAGCGGCTCCCTGACGCCCGCATGTGAAACAATATATCCCGGAAAGGTTTACTTGCAGTAAACCTTTCCGTCAACCTGTAGCAGTGTGCCCTTCTCGGTGCATGTGCACAGTGCAAGAAGAAGCCGATGCCAGCAGTCCGCAACGGCGCATCAGGCTGAGCCTGTGCGCACGCACAGGATCTCAAAGCGGGAGGAGGGGGGGAGAAGGAGAGACGGCACTGAGGAGTAGAAGGCGGCGCTGGGCACAAATGGCGATGCATGCGGCCGGGCACCATGCATACACAGACCTCCCCTGCTTGGGCACCTTAATTCAATGATTGACAGGTTAGTAAAAACCTGTTTTTCCGCAGAATATAGCCACAAATAGCTTTTATAAGGCCACCTTAGAAATCAGAATGCTACCCTGGACATGAGCATATGTTTAGCTCACAGGGCTTAGAGGTGGTGACAGAAACCCTTTAATCATATACATAAATATGATAATTTGGGGCAGGGTAATAAGCCCAGTCCTCCACACCAAAGAGCAAAATGTGCAGATACTGCATATGTTTGGAAAATGTAATAAAAAGTTTGTGAAAGAAAAAAAAAAAAGAAAACCTCCCGGAAATGAGAAGTGCACCTCCCTGAAATTAGTTTTTGCAGGTTGGGATGTTTGAGTTCTTTAGACAATGACAAGACACGAGTGGTTTGCACGCTGTGCAATCAGAGCCTGAAGCGAGGCATAAATGTTCCCAACCTGAGCACAACCTGCATGACCAAGCATTTAAGTGCAAAACACGAGCTGCAGTGGAGTAGACACCTCAAAAACCAAGAAAGGTCTCTGGCTTCTCCTGCTTCCTCTTCAGCTGCAGTCTCGGCCTCTTCATCCACCTCTGAAGTGACAGTGCCATCTGCCACCTCGCAAACAGAGGATCTGCCAGAAACACCAACACCCGGGTCACCAAGCATCTCCACAATGTCCCAAGGAAGCGTTCAGCTCTCCATCTCCCAAACGCTAGAGAGGAAGAGGAAGTACCCCCCCTACCCACCCGCGATCCCTAGCCCTAAATGCCAGCATTTCTAAATGACTGGCCTTTGAAATGCTGTCATTCCGTCTGGTGGAGACGGATAGTTTTAAAGGCCTTATGGCGGTGGCTGTCCCACAGTAAGTCGTGACCAGCCGCAACTACTTTTGAAGGCGAGCAATCCCTTCCCTGCACAACCACTCCTATACCTAGCAGACCGAAAAAATAAAAAAACAGCACACTGGGTTAATGCAGTGGCGGCTGGGCCTGAGGCGGATAGCAGTTTGTCCTTCAACCACCGAGGATTGCAGGGCGCTTCAGTTTGCCTCCTGTTGCTTCCTTCTCCTACTCTGCTTCCTCATCCTCTACCAGCTCTTCATCCGGTCAGCGTAACACTTTCACCACCAACTTCAGCACAGCCAGGGGTAAACGACAGCAGGCAGTTTTAAAATGTATCTGTTTGGGGGACAAACCCCACACCGCGCAGGAGCTGTTGACGGGCCTTGAACAACAGACTGGTGAGTGGTTTGTCAGCCTCAAACCCGGCCTGGTGGTGTGCGATAATGGGAGAAATCTCGTAGCAGCTCTGGGACTAGCCGGTTTGACGCACATCCCTTGCCTGGCGCATGTGCTGAATTTGGTGGTGCAGAGATTCCTCAAAAATTGCCCTGCTATGTCAGAGCTGCTGCATAAAGTGCAGGCCGTCTGTGCGCACTTTCGACGTTCTCACCCTGCTGCTGATCGCCTGTCAGCGCTGCAGCGTAACTTTGGCCTTCCCGCTCACCGACTCATATGCGACGTGCCGACAAGGTGAAACTTCACCTTGCACATGCTGGCCAGACTGTGTGAGCAGCAGCAGGCGATATTGGAGTTTCAGCTAAAGCACGCACGGGTGAGTCGCTCGGCGGAACAGCAAAACTTCACCACCAATGACTGGGCCTCCATGCGAGACCTGTGTTCCTTGTTGCGCTGTTTCGAGTACTTCACCAACATGGCCACTGCCGATAACGCCGTTCTCAACGTTACTATCCTCCTTCTATGCCTCCTTGAAAGAACGCTCCTGGCGATGATGGAAGAAGATGTGGCACAAGAGGAGGAGGAGGGATAATTTCGTAGGGTTTCCAGCCAGTCATTACCAAGTGGCTCCGAGGGTAGGTCCCTGCACCCACAAACCCAAGGTACACAATTGTCCAGCCAGGGCACAGTTCTGGAGGATGACGAGGTGGAGGATGAGGAGGAGGAGCTGGAGGAGGAGGAACCATGTTCACAGCAGGGTGCCACTCAAACCAGCTCATGGCCATCACTGGTGCGTGGATGGGGGGATACAGAGGACACAGACGATACACCTCCCACAGAGGACAGCTTTTCGCTGCATCTGGGCAGCCTGGCACACATGAGCGATTACATGCTGCAGTGTCGCCGCAACGACCGCTGAGTTGCCCACATTCTAACTTGTGCTGATTACTGGGTGGCCACGCTGCTGGATCCCTGTTACAAGGACAACGTACCGTCCTTAATACCCTCACTGGAGCGTGATCATAAGATGCGCAAGCACAAGCGCACGCTGGTAGACGTGCTGCTGGTGGCATTCCCACCTGACAGCGGGTGCACAGTGGAAGCACAAGGCGAAGGCAGAGGACGAGGAAGAGGTCGCCAACGCAGCTGGGGCACCGCCAGCACCTCAGAAGGCAAGGTTAACATGGCCGAAATTTGGAAAAGCTTTGTCAGCACACCATAACAACCAGCACCACCAGCTGATATGGAACGTCTTAGCAGGAGGCACCATTTCACCAACATGGTGGAGCAGTATGTGTGCACACGCCTACACGTACTAATTGACGGGTCTGCCCCCTTCAACTTATGGGTCTCCAAATTGGGCACATGGCCTGAGCTTGCCCTTTACGCTTTCTAGGTGCTGGCCTGCCCTGCAGCCAGTGTATTATTTGAACGCGTGTTTAGCACGGCAGGGGGCGTCATCACAGACAAGCGCAGCCGCCTGTCCACAGCCAATGTGGACAAGCTCACGTTCATTAAAATAAACCAGGCATGGATCCCTCAGGACTTGTCCGTACCTTGTCCAGAATAGACATACAGTACAGACCAAAAGTTTGGACACACCTTCTCATTCAAAGAGTTTTCTTTATTTTCATGGCTATGAAAATTGTAGATTCACACTGAAGGCATCAAAACTATGAATTAACACATGTGGAATTAAATAATAGTATAAAGTGCATATAGATATGTGTATATGAGAGAATACACATATACAAGCACATATACACATGACTTATACGTGACCACACATAAAATAACATAAAATTAGAACCACTATTGGTAATATAAAATAGACTAAATTACCATAAGTATAATGATATATACTAATATTGATGGTCATCATAATATAAACAGTACCATAAGTATAATAATATATACCCTTAGTGATAATCATCGTAATGTTACCATTAACACCAAAAGTGATAATAATGCCGCCATATATTCACAAATTCACATATTGTCAATTTGAGTGTCACAACCTGGTTAGTAGTAGTGGAAAAAAAGGCTGATCCATTTGCAAATACATATCCATTGTATAATGTTAGGAGGGGGCACTGGATGGCCAACACAGAGGACCATATTGGGTGGAGAAACTCATTAGCTTAGTACATATACAGTATAGACCAAAAGTTTGGACACACCTTCTCATTCAAAGAGTTTTCTTTATTTTCATGACTATGAAAATTGTAGATTCACACTGAAGGCATCCAAACTATGAATTAACACATGTGGAATTATATACATAACAAAAATGTGTGAAACAACTGAAAATATGTCATATTCTAGGTTCTTCAAAGTAGCCACCTTTTGCTTTGATTACTGCTTTGCACACTCTTGGCATTCTCTTGATGAGCTTCAAGAGGTAGTCACCTGAAATGGTTTTCACTTCACAGGTGTGCCCTGTCAGGTTTAATAAGTGGGATTTATTGCCTTATAATTGGGGTTGGGACCATCAGTTGCGTTGTGGAGAAGTCAGGTGGATACACAGCTGATAGTCCTACTGAATAGACTATTAGAATTTGTATTATGGCAAGAAAAAAGCAGCTAAGTAAAGAAAAACGAGTGGCCATCATTACTTTAAGAAATGAAGGTCAGTCAGTCCAAAAAATTGGGAAAACTTTGAAAGTGTCCCCAAGTGCAGTCACAAAAACCATCAAGCGCTATAAAGAAACTGGCTCACATGCGGACCGCTCCAGGAAAGGAAGACCAAGAGTCACCTCTGCTTCGGAGGATACGTTTATCCGAGTCACCAGCCTCAGAAATCACAGGTTAACAGCAGCTCAGATTATAGACCAGGTCAATGCCACACAGAGTTCTAGCAGCAGACACATCTCTAGAACAACTGTTAAGAGAAGACTGTGTGAATCTGGCCTTCATGGTAGAATATCTGCTAGGAAACCACTGCTAAGGACAGGCAACAAGCAGAAGAGACTGGTTTGGGCTAAAGAACACAGGGAATGGACATTAGACCAGTGGAAATCTGTGCTTTGGTATGATGAGTCAAAATTTGAAATCTTTGGTTCCAACCACAGTGTCTTTGTGCGACGCAGAAAAGGTGAACGGATGGACTCTACATGCCTGGTTCCCACCGTGAAGCATGGAGGAGGAGTTGTGATGGTGTGGGGGTGCTTTTCTGGTGACACTGTTGGGGAATTATTTAAAATTGAAGGCATACTGAACCAGCATGGCTACCACAGCATCTTGCAGCGGCATGCTATTCCATCCGGTTTGCATTTAGTTGGACCATCATTTATTTTTCAACAGGACAATGACCCCAACCACACCTCTAGGCTTTGTAAGGGCTATTTGACCATGAAGGAGAGTGATGGGGTGATGCGCCAGATGACCTAGCCTCCACAGTCACCGGACCTGAACCCAATCAAGATGGTTTGGGGTGAGCTGGACCGCAGAGTGAAGGCAAAAGGGTCAACAAGTGCTAAGCATCTCTGGGAACGCCTCCAAGACTGTTGGAAGACCATTTCAGGTGACTACCTCTTGAAGCTCATCAAGAGAATGCCAAGAGTGTGCAAAGCAGTAATCAAAGCAAAAAGTGGCTACTTTGAAGAACCTAGAATATGACATATTTTCAGTTGTTTCACACTTTTTTGTTATGTATATAATTCCACATGTGTTAATTCATAGTTTTGATGCCTTCAGTGTGAATCTACAATTTTCTTAGTCATGAAAATAAAGAAAACTCTTTGAATGAGAAGGTGTGTCGAAACTTTTGGTCTGTACTGTATATACCGGCACTAACCAGCCATTGTTATACTGCAGCGCAATTGCTGATGTTTGTATTTTGGATATTTCACACTCTTTTGGAGTGTACACTAATATTAAAAAATAAAATTAAAACCAAAAACCTGTGTTGGCTACCTTGTCCTCCACCACCGCCGCTTCCACCTATACCGCTACTTCCACCGCCTCCTCAAGCTCCTACTCCATATGGAACTCCACCTCATAAATCAATTTTTTATTTTTTATTTGTACGTATTTTATTTTATATCTTTTTACCACTTTGTCATTAAAATTTTCGGGTGAAATTCACACACTTTTGGGTGTATAGTACCACTTCTATACCTAGTAGGCTGGTTAAAAATAAATAAATAATTGGCATTAAAATTTTAGGGTGAAATTCACCAATTTTGGTGTGTATTTTACCACTGCTATACCTAGTAGACCGGTAAAAAACATAAAAAATTGTCAGTTACATTTTCTGGTAAAATTAACAAATTTTTGGGTGTATAGTACCACTGCTATACCTAGTAGACAGGTTAAGCCCCCCAAAAATTGTCAGTTATATATTCTGGTGAAATTCAACAATTTTTGGGTGTGATGTACAACTCCTATACCTAGTAGACCGAAAAAATAAAAAAAAATTGTCAGTTACATTTTCTGGTGTAATTCACAAATTTTTGGGTGTGATGTACCACTGCTATACCAAGTAGACAGGTTAAAAATATAAATAAATGGTCAGTTACATTTTCCGGTGAAATTCACCAATTTTGGGGTGTGATGTACCCCTCCTCTACCTAGTTGACAGTTTAATAAATTTCAATAATTTTTCTGTTACATTCTTGTTTTGACATTTTAGACGTGAATAAACACCTGCTATGCATAGGTGACAGGGAATAAAATTTAATATATTATTCAGTAATTAATGCATGCCACAGCCTTTCATGCAATGCTTAAACTTTGAAAAGTTTTCACACTTTTACGCTTTAATAATTTCTCCCATATTTCAACTCTATAATTTTTTATTTGAAAAAATGTATCCTCCCTTGGATGTGGTCTCTCTTTCTCACGCTCCCTCTCTGGTCTGGAACCCTGATTCCCCGCCACCCGTGATCACCATGGTAGGCGCATAAAAGAACATCAAATGTTGATAGAGTAGATATCAAATTGGATTGTGAACCTCACAGGGACGTGCGATATGGTAGGGCAGTAAGTTTGCAAACGCCTACACGAACTGACAGGGGACAGCCCCTGCAACTTCTGGGTCTCCAAATTGGGCACATGGCCTGAGCTTGCCTTTTACCCCTTGGAGGTGCTGGCTTGCCCTGTAGCCAGTGTATTGTCTGAATGTGTGTTTAGCATGACTGGAGGGGGTTATCACAGATTATATTTCCCAATGTTTTGGGGTGTACCCTAATTTAAAAAAAATACAAATACATTTAAAACCAAAAAGAAGTGTAGGCTGCCGCCACTTCTACCTATACCGCCATATACACCGCCTCCTCAACCTCTTTTAATTTGCATTACGGAAATAAATTGACTTTTGCATGATATTCTAATTTTTCTAGGTTCACCTGTATGTTCAGGTATGAGCTAGTAACACAATGTGCCACCTGCTGCCTGAACGCTGTATTCCAATTTATCCAATTTAGATAGAATGCAATTTTGTGACACACATCTCAGGACATGTTGAGATAAGTGAGCAGTTAAGTGTGGACAAATCTGTATGTTAAACAGAAGGTGAGGCAGTCCTTGAGCTTATTGGTGTCTGCTAAAGTTCACGGCAGCACTTTCGTGTGGAGCTGTAACTACGGTCAACGACAATATATGTCCTTTACGGCCCACTGGGTAAATGTGGATCCTGCCCAGCCACGCCAGCAACTTGGCCAGGTAACTGCACTGTCGCCTCCACAGTCTCAAACTGTGGGCCTTTCGCCAATGTCCTACTCTGTCTCCTCTTCCTCAACCTCCACTGCAGGATCAATTCTGAGTGTTCCTCCAGCATGCCACCTATGCAAAGCACGCAGTGTCACGCTGTTCTGCACCTAGTTTGCCTGGGTGAATGGATTCACACTGCGGAGGAACTGCTCTGCATCTTTCAAGAGGAAATCGAATCCTGGCTGTCTCCTCTCCAACTGAAGATCGGAACTTTGGTCACTAATTTCATGGCAAGGAGGGCTGACCCATGTGTCCTGCAGGCGCACATTTGTATCTGGTTGCAAAGCGGTTCCTGAAGTCTTCCACCCATCTGCAAGAAATCCTGAAAATTGTCAGGAAACTGTGCATGCACCTGATATGAAGCTGTTCATCTGTTGGAACTCCACCCCGTCACATCTTGGACAAACTATTTGAGCAGAGGAAGGCCATAAATGATTTCTTGGTGATGCAGGCGGACAGGTGCACTCCCCTGTGTAACTTTGATGCCAGCCAGTGGCAGCTCATGTGTGACATCTCCCGTTGGCTCAGTAGGAGGCCACTTTGTCAGCCGCCAGAACTACAGGATGAACAATGTCATTCCACTCATTTATGTACTGGAGCAGATGCTGATAAGTCTATCTGGCCAGGGGACAGGAGATGTGGCGCCTACATCTCACAGCCACATGAACCCTATGGGGGCTGAACTGGCGAAGGAGGAGGACATTCACAGGCAAGAAATGTATACAGAAATGGGTGGTTTGACTGCACAAGTGACAGAAGAGGAGCCGAATGAGATGGAGGGTGATGAGTAAGACCCGACACATGACCCTGACACACCATGGCAGTATACAGTGGAGATGGTGGCAAGAAGTCCCTCCAAGTCCCCTGGGCAAATGTCCAGATACATGCTGGTGTGTATGCCCTATTGCTGGCTTTATCCTTGGATAGGGAAACCTTCATCTGGTATAAATCCTCTTGCTGTAAATATCCTTCTGCCCTTCAGCTCTATACTTGGCTGGATAAAACTTGCTCTGCGCTGTACTTGGCAAGATGCAGGGAACTTCAGGTGGCAACCTCTTTTCCTGGGTGCAAGCTAGAAACCTGGGCTTTCTAGCTGCAGGTTAGAAGCTGATCGTCAGCTACTCTTGGCTAAAGTTACACTGGCTTCTAACCACACACTCTAACCCTCCCTGAACTGGACCTAACTATATATACTAGGGGGTTCCCTAGCTCCCTCTACTGCCTAGGAGGAGGAACTACACCCCTAACAGGCCTGGTACAGGAAATAACAGGAAAATACACATTAAAATACAATACAAAATACCATGACCATGTTGCACAAAAGGTGGGGAACAACGTGGCCCAATTGACCCTTGTGTAGTGCCCACATTTACGTAGTGGGACACTACATACCCTGCTGCTTTGAGGTTGCCCATCCTCGGCGCAACACAGGGGGCCCGCCCAGCTGGAAACTGTGACCTGAAAAACTAAAATGCAAAGCAGTCATATACAACCATCACTACATTTGCAATAAAATATCAGGGAGCTCTGCTGGCAAAGGAACAAGTGTGGTTAAAAGGGGCCGTCGTTCTCTTCACAGGATAGTACAGGGAACAGGGGCGCTGACCTGGTACAGCGTATTAGGAATAACCAGGATAGTCCATAATAATAAAATACAAAAGTAACAAATGTTCCTGGAGGCTCAAAAGAAAAACATGAGTCCGTACCCGGGTCTTGTAGACAGTTAAACAGGAGTTTCCCAGGAGGAGCTACTCTGGTTAACAACGTAGTCTCCGAATCTCACAGGTGGGTGCCCCCTAGTAGGCTGCGTGGACCTCCTTACTGGCAGAGACTCTTCTTGCCTTGGCTCAGGGGGCCAGAGGCATCCACATGTTCTGGAGCCCTTTCATGTGTAACTGGAGCTGGCACCACCAAGTTCAGCCAGGGTGTGAAGAATCAATGAAGTGGCTCTTTGTTATGTAACAGGTTCTCACCAGCCTGCATAGGATCAACAGGTTGGGCTGACGACTCTGGCTCAATGTCCCCTGCTGCAGTTTCTCCTTCTATGCAGGGCTTTAAACGGTTCCTGTGTATGATCTGGGAGCCTTTACCTTCTCTGGAAATTTGGTACATGTGGGCCTCAGCATTAGGAATAGCAGTTATGACGTAGGGAGTCCTCTCCCACTTACTGTCCAGTTTACTGGTTCGGTGGTTATTCCTCAACCACACCACGTCTCCTATAGCAAGAGGTTCCGCATGAGCAGCCAGGTCATAGTCTCTCTGTTGCCGCTCTCGAGCACTTTCCATGCGCTCCTGAACAATCTCTTTGGCATTAAGAAGACGTCTTTGATGCTCCACCACCCAATCAGTTTTTGGTAGTGGGTTGATGACGTCGGGTACTTGCACGTCCATAGAGTGGTCGGCAGGCAGCCTCCCCTGACGGCCGAACATCAAATAGAACAGCATGTACCCCGTGGAGCAGTGAATTGTATTGTTGTACGTGTACATAAGCTGTGGCAGCAGAGTAGGCCAATCACCCCTTGTCTCAGGGGGTACTGCTCTCAACTCTTCTGGCAATTGTGTAGCAGGCGCATCTCCTGGAACAACTGTGATTCAAACGCAGATCCCTGGTCGGTGAGGATTCTCTCTTGGCAGCCATAGGGCAGGAGGAAATGCTTCCAGAATGCTGACAGTCTTGGCTGTCAGGTCCTTCACGGGCACTGCTACAACAAACATAGTGAAGTGATCAATAATGGTCATGGCATAAGTATAACCTGAGCGACTTGGCTCCAACTTCACATGATCAATGGCAACAAGCTCCAGGGGAGTTTTACTTACAATAGAATGGAGAGGCGCTCTCTGGTCATGGCGCTCACTTCTCCCGACGGCACAGGCAGTACATTCCCAGCACCATTTTTCAATGTCTTCCCTCATCCCAATCCAATAGAACCTTCTGCGAATGGTGGCCTCAGTTTTCTGCACGCCGAAGTGTCCGGACCGGGTTATGATACATCTCTAATACAAGACCGGCATCTCGACGTGGTATGAGGATCTGGTACACCCTATCTCAGGACACTGGATCCAGGCTCCCTCTTAGCAACAGGCCTTTTTGAAAGAAGAGTTGATGGCGATGTCTCCACAATTTTAATAGTTCTGGGTCTGCACTCTTCCTGCAGACTCTTTCAGGAGTTCTTCCACTAGTAAGGAAGTCGAGCAGTTCACCGAGGACTCTACTTTCTGACTGGAGCTTAAGCCACCTTTCTTGTTCACCCCTGGACTCAGGATTATTCAGCGGAGAGGGATCAATAGCTGAATTATTTTCAGTGTGCACATTATCTTGCTGAGCAAACTTGTTGTAAAACGCCGGCATTTCCACTTCTTCCCAGGCATCCTTTAACTCATCTGGTGCTTCTGTAGTGGGAAGCCGAGACAGGGCATCAGCATTCTCATTTGAGCGGCCTGCCCGGTATTTCACAGTAAAGTCATAGTTGGCAAGGCGGGAGGCCCATCTTTGCTCCAGAGCCCCTAATTTGGCTGTATTCAGATGCACAAGGGGATTGTTGTCGGTGAAGGCGACAAATGGAGTGGCAGCAAGGTAGTCCTTGAATTTTTCAGTCACAGCCCACACTAAAGCAAGGAATTCCAGCTTGAAGGAACTATAATTCTGATCATTTTTCTCCGCTCCCCTCAGGGATCTTCTGGCGTAGGCAATCACCCTCTCTTTGTTGTCTTGCACCTGAGCCAACATGGCTCCCAGGCCTCTTTTACTGGCATCCGTATAGAGGTGGAACGGCTTCTGATAATCCGGGACATGGGGTTCGGTCAGCTTCTTCTTTAGGAGCTGGAAGGCAATCTCCCATTCTTCATTCCATTCAACAGGGATAGGAGTCTTTCGGACTGTTTTTGGGATGCCCCCTTAGGAGTTCCTGGATTGGATCCGCAATCTGTGCAAAATGCGGGATGAAGCGTCTGTCATATCCTGCAAAACTGAGGAAACTTCTCACCTCCTTCACGGTGGTAGGAGTAGGCCAATTACTGACAGCAGCAAGTTTATCAGGATCAGGCTGGACTCCTTCTGCACTAACAACATGTCCTAGGTACTTTACCGCTGGTTTCAGCAGATGGCACTTGGACAGCTTGATTTTAAGGCCATATTTAATGAGGACTTGAAACACTTCGGCCAGCTTTAAATGATCCTCATATGTCTTGGAGTAGATAATGACGTCATCCAAGTATAGCAATACAGTCTAAAAGTTCTTATGTCCTAAACAACGTTCCATCAACCGCTGGAACGTCCCTGGAGCATTACACAGTCCGAAAGGCATGTAATTGAATTCAAACAGGCCCATAGGCGTAGTGAAAGAGGTCTTTTCCCGGTCCTCCGGGGACATAGGTACCTGCCAGTATCCGCTGGCTACGTCAATGGTTGAGAAGTAGGCTGATGACCCCAGGGCAGTCAAAGACTCTTCATTGCGTGGCAAAGGATAAGCTTCTTTGTTGGTGATTGATTTTTCTATAGTCCACACAGAACCTAATGCTGACATCTTCTTTACGAACAAGAAGTAGGGGCACAGCCCAGGGACTATGACTGTCCCGGATTATATTAGAGTCCTTCATTTCCTGTATCATCTCGTTTACGGACTGGTAGGAAGTAGGTGGTATGGGTCTGTATCTCTCCTTGATAGGAGGATGAGAGCCAGTGGGTATGGTGTGTTTGATTACGCCGACCTCTCCATAGTCTGTGAAGTGCTTGCTAAAGGCCTGGTGGTGCTCCACCAGATTCAGGACTCCCTCTATTTGATCCTTTGGGGTGGATTCGTTCCCCACATGAAGTTCCTCCCATCAGGATACCGAAGTGGCGCTGCTGCTCTGTGCAGTTTGAGACATCTCCGTGGCAGGCAGACGGATTCCATCCTGGAAGGATACCTAGAAAAGCTGAGCAACAGGGCAGTGCTTGGAGAATGCAACAGGGTGATCACTGAAATTAATCACACATGCAGTCACCAGGCTCTTGGCTGCTCGCACAAAGGGATTATTTTCAATTTGGATAGGCTCCACCAGGGCTTGATAGTCTTGGCCCTGGATCCCTAGTACAGCATGGCACCACAGAATGATCTGGGAATTCGGTTGCAGGATTACCGGCCGGTTATCCCGGATCCGGGCAGTACAGATTTCTCCTTTTCCATTCGTAAATTTTTGCTGAGCACACAGCACACTGAATGACTCTTTTAGAGGCAGGTGAAGCTGAAGGTATGGATTGATTCAGGGCCTCATGTACCTTGAAGTAACAATTTTTAAAGACATTAGTCCCTAAGATCACGGGGTGTCCCCCTTTATCTCCGGCAATTACACCTAATACACCACAATTACACCTTGCTGTGGTAAGGTGGCTTCTCCCACCTGAAGTGTAGGTTCCCAGTATTCATGGACTTTCACCGGCTTGCCGTCGCTAGCAATGATATCCAGCCAAGATTCCGGTGGCTGAGTGAGGAGACTTGAATCCCAGAATTTATCAAAGGTGGGTCGTTGGATGGTGGTGACCTGAGACCCAATATCCAGAAGGGCTTCAAAAGGTATCCCGTTAATGCATATGTTGATTTTTGGACGGGATCCTACGTATCTGGGCATCCAACTTGGATCCTTTGGACCTACTGTTCTACCTCCCGAGGGGCGGTCCTCGGCCTCGGGGGTGGCCCCTTTAACTGCCAACACGTTGTCTCAGTATGGCCATATTTTTTACAATAGGTGCAGACAGGCTGCTTGCGATTCTTAGACCGGTAACTCGGTCGTCCATCGGGTTCTTTGGGGTAGACCTCTTTATATGCAGGCGGGAGGAGCCTTTGAGGTAGGGGGCTTTTGTCTTCCAATAACAATGGTCTTTCCCATTCCTCTATTTTCCTGCACACCTTTTCCAGGCTGTTAGTGAGATAGTTAACTTGCTCCACTAACGCCGCCACCACATCTGTTACTGGAGCCTGAGTGGCTTGACTGGCTCCGGACGGTTTCACATCAATAATTTTTTGCTGGCAGGCCTAAGGTTCAAGGGAGGCCGCCGGCGGGTTTTGACCCAGGATACTAATGGCCAGCTCTTTTAAGTCCAAAAACGCACAATTGGGGTGTTTGGCCGACAGCATCATCAGCTGGCCCTTTAAGTGCTCAGCGTTTACAGCCGCATTGAACTGCTCTCTCAGAGTCCGGTCCTGGTCCTCAGCTTCCGGGCAGTCCACCTGGACCACGGCCCTCGAAGTCTCTTGCAGGGACAAAGCAAAATCACGGAGTGATTTACTGGGCTGTTGCTTCCGGCTGAAAAATCGCATCTTAACTTCCGACACCATCCTGGCTTCAAACGTCGTGCCGAGGCGATCAAATATCTGTTCCATGTTATTTTTTTCGGAGCTGGGCCATGACATGACCTCTCTGCGGGCGGCCCCATCTATCTGCGCTAAGAGGATCTCCATCTGTTGTTCAGCGGAGATAGGATAGAGCCGGAATAAGGCCAGGTTCTGGTCTTTAAAGTCTTTCAGTTTGTGGGCTTCCCCGGAATATCGCGGGAACCAGGGGGCCCCGAAATAATATGGCATGGTCAGCGGCATCAGACTGGATGCTACCGCAGCGGCGGGCGCCCTGTTCTCAGCTGCGTGAATTACAGAAGGCTTGTTGGGGGCCACCTGCCCCGTTTCCTCAGATGCGGACATGGCGTGGTCTATGGAGTGAACAAGAAGGACTTAACAAGTCCAGAAGGTTACACCCCTATAAGAAGCGCCAAAACCCAAAACGCATATCAGATACATAATTAATATGTGAAAGGGTGATCAAAGGCTAATAAGCTGTAAATAAACGTTAGGCAATCACCCTAATCAGGGTGACTGAAAAGAAGAGAGGGAGTGAGTGGACTGTAGACACACCACTATAGCGTACCTATAATCATAATAGGTGGAAATAATCACATAAATTAGCCGTATAACGGTGAATTAAAATAGCCAAAGATAGTAGTTAACTCACTTCATGGGGGGTGGCCAGCTGGATAAACTCAAGACACCAGCATGGACCGATAACACCCCAGCCAGGAGTGCCCGTAGAGTCTTTAGAACTGATGGTTGCCCAATAGGAAGGAAAAAGAGCTCCACCTCAGTGTTGTTGTTGAAGGCTTTGGCTTCTTTATTGTAGAAAACTGGTACATAAAAGGCTCAACGCATTTCAGGGTATGCAAACCCCTTCATCAGGAGCAGGTACAGATAAAAAGATGCCTATAATAACAATAGTGGTATTTACCTGGTAGCCCTATATAGAGCTGTGAACATGCCAATAGAATGTCTTTTGGCGCCAAAATGGAACACATGGGACGCTGAAAGTAAAGGACCGCCTCCCTCAAAAGCCCGCTCGTGGCTTTAGTCAGTCAGAAGAAGGGACGGAAACCGAACTTCCGGTCTACCATGCGCTCCACTCTGGAACACATCTGGGGCTTCCGGTCTGGCAAGCGATCCAACCTAGAACGCATTGAAGACTTCCGATTCCTCCCTCAAGATGTTCATCATGGACTTCCAGGTCCTGTTGTGCGTCTCACGCTGGACCGCATATGTGAACTTCCGGTCCGGCAGTGAAACCGCTGGGTGATATACAATTTTTTAGCACAATACGGGGGAGAAGGGGACTAATATAAATGCTTAAGAATCACATAAAAGAAGGCCAGATTTGGATGTACACTGGAAATGCAAAGGCATACATATATTGTGGAAGACAAATATGTCCTCAAGTGTGCACACATATACTTGTCCGTAAAGATCGTGTATAAGTATACATCTGCATATGTTATCCCAAATATGTATATACATGGATAAAAAATATATATATAGATAAAAAAAATTATATATAGTGTATAGCCACAATATTATGGTCAAAAAATATATTAGCACTATTATAAGGAGGTATTAAATCATCCTATATAGAATGAAATAAGATTATATAAAAGAATGAGATAAGATTATAAAAATCTTATATTACTGTAATTACTCTGGTAATTAGGAGATGCCTAAAAAAAAAATATATATATATATATATATATATATATATATATATAATAATAAAATGATCTATCTAAAAACAGAGGATACTCCCATCAATAGTTGACATATTCGAGTGCCTCATTAAGGCCAAAAGGCATTAGTGTATTAAGGTGATATATCCAAAACATCTCATTGAGACTAAGTTGTTGGAAGGAAGAAGATACATGTTCAAGAGGAATTATTTTTAACATACTCAAATTACCCTCGTGCTTTAGAGCAAAATGGCGTGATACACTATGGGTTGTGATTTTTCTATTAATGTTGGAGCGGTGCTCATTCATGCGCTCCCTTAGGGTTTGGGTGGTACGACCTACATAATGGAGACCACAGAGGCACATCAGTAGATATATGACATACGTTGTGCCACAGTTCATGTGGTGTTTAAAGGTGATTTTGATGTTAGATGCTGGTAGTAGGAATTCACCTGTTGCACATTGTAACATAGCGCAGCACTTGCATCTTCGTACTCTACATTTAAATAAGCCTTTAGTAGTTCCTACTCTCTGGTCGTGGCATATCGGGATGGTCTTCTCACCAGTCAGCTTAGGGCAAGAGGGGGCTACTATATTCTTAAGTGTTTTGGCTCTACAGTGAATTAAATTCGGTTGTGGGGGGATGTGTTTACCTAGAATAGGGTCTTTTTGTAAGATTGGCCAATATTTATTGAGAATCTGTCTTATAGTTTTATGTTTAGAGTTGTATCTTGTAATAAGGCTTGGTTTATATACGTAGTAATTAGTCTGGTTCTTAGTTTTTGGTTTAAGACTAGTCATTTGTGTCTCCTTGAAACTCTATTTTTGGATTCTTCAATAAGTTGTAGTGGTTAACCCTTGGTCTTGAATCTCTCACCCAACAGGTCTAATTGTTCCTTCATCACCCTATCATCACTGCAGTTTCGCCTAATATGTCTCATTTGGCTAAAGGGTATATTACTCTTCCATTTGTGATGGTGACAACTATTAAAATCTAGGTAACTGTTTGTGTCTACATTTTTAAAAAAAGGTTTTTGTCAGAATTCTGTTATTGACACTGTTCAAATGCAAGTCCAGAAAAACAGCTTCCTTCGGAAGGTGTTCTAATGTGAGGTTAAGATTCCAATCATTGGTATTGACTTGATTTATGAAAGACTTCAAATCCTCAACATCGCCATTACAAATTAGAATGATATCGTCTATATAGCGTTTATAGAAAACGATGTTGGGGTGACTTAGGAAGCCAATTTGTTTCTCAAAGGCCCCCATCAGGAGATTGGCGTATGATGGGGCAAATTTGGTCCCCATTGCTGTACCTTTTTGTTGCAAGTAGAAAATGTTATTATGAATAAAATAGTTGTAATGTAAAATAAACTCAATACATTGTAAAACAAAATCTCTTTGCGTCTGTGGCATAAGAATATCTGCATCAATAAAATCCTTAACTGATCTTATGCCTAATGAATGTACAATATTGCTATAAAGTGCTGCAACATCGAGGGTTGCCCACATGTATTCATCTCTCCACTCGAAAGATTCTAAAGTGCAAATTAATTGGGCAGAATGGAGGTCTATGGAGCCAGTCCTGTAGGCAGACTCACGCTGGACTTTGCTCTCTAGGCCATTGCTTAAGGGTGACCACGGAGAGGGTATGGCCCTTTAAGGAGCGGCAGAGCAGGCCAAAATCCGAATTAGATGTGTTTCCCCTGGATCAAGTCCTTTATTACTAATGAGGGACCTCCCCCCAGTCTCCCAGCAAGGATCGGAATCTTTCCGTACTCGAATACAAAGGGGCCGGTTAATACCGAAAGTTTACTCACTCCGGTGATGTGCAGTCCAAGTCTCGCAAGGTACGTGATTACGTTGTGCGGAGGTCCCACGGGCAGCGTCAGGAGATGGGCGCGACTTCTCTGAGCTTCAGGATTCGAGGTAGGCAGTATCTTCTTTGCAGGCTGGGCGTTACCTTCTTTTCTTTTTCGTGCCAGACTGACACAACAATGGCGCAGCAATAATCCAGTCAGTTTAGGCGGCCATATTTAAGCATAATGCTGTCAATTCACTGACAGCAAGCGGTGGCCCGGCAGACAGTCCACAATGCACAGTTTCGCACCACAATTTTTCACAGTTCTTTGGCCACAAAATTTTCAAATAAACGGATAGGGCATTTATCACTAAGTAGGCAATTATGGCACACAGTTCAGATTCCACTATGGCGTAGAAATATTCGCATCCTGTTCGTGACGCCAAGATATGCAGTACGCCAGTCCCTTAGGGTGAGCGATTGTGAGGTCACAGGAGACAGTTAACAGACCGAGGGTTGCTATTGGTACTCACAGTTTTTAATATACCCTGGACAGGTGTACAGCAGTGATAAAGAGGCTAGCACATAGATCCTCTGGGGCACTCTCTGGGTATAGGGACCAGGCCTGCTAGTAAG
Source organism: Bufo gargarizans (assembly GCF_014858855.1). Classification (NCBI taxonomy): domain Eukaryota; kingdom Metazoa; phylum Chordata; class Amphibia; order Anura; family Bufonidae; genus Bufo; species Bufo gargarizans. The sequence continues at coordinate 96,979,770 of NC_058086.1, read as the reverse complement.
TGAGGTGCCCTGGGTGTTGTAGGTTTAGTGTGCTGGTGGCAAGATCCCTTATAGTTTGTGACACCAGTGACGGTAACGGTGGCACACCGATTTATTGTAGGAATAATGGAGGTACACACAGTTGTAGTGAACCAGAACTTCTTTTTACTGAACAGTTCAACTATATACAGGTTTCAGTTAGTTTCATATGCAGGGTCTTGATAACAGGCAGGCTTCACATAAATGGCATGCAAAGTCTTTGCAAGATACTCAGAGGGAATAACACTTACAGATCAGGCTGTACTTTCTTCAGATCCTGTCTGGCTTTCTCCAAGGCCTGTATGCCCTATTGCTGGCTTTATCCTTGGATAGGGAAACCTTCCTCTGGTATAAATCCTCTTGCTGTAAATATCCTTCTGCCCTTCAGCTCTCTACTTGGCTGGTTAAAACTTGATTTGCTCTGAAGATGCAGGGAACTTCAGGAGGCAGCCTCTTTTCCTGGGTGCAAGCTAGAAACCTGGGCTATCTAGCTGCATGTTAGAAGCTGATCCTCAGCTACTCTTGGCTAAAGTTACACTGGCTTCTAACCACACACTCTAACCCTCCCTGAACTGGACCTAACTATATATACTAGGGGGTTCCCTAGCTCCCTCTACTGCCTAGGAGGAGGAACTACACCCCTAACAGGCCTGGTACAGGAAATAACAGGAAAATACACATTAAAATACAATACAAAATACCATGACCATGTTCCACAAAAGGCGGGGAACAACGTGGCCCAATTGACCCTTGTGTAGTGCCCACATTTACGTAGTGAGACACTACACTACCAGCAGTAGGACATGGAGCAGAACCTGAACCAGTAAATGGTGGCATACTTGGATTGCACCCTGCCACCCCACATCCAAGATCCCCTGGACTATTAGGCAGCTAAAGTAGATTTTTGGCTGCATCTGGCTGAGTTTGCCCTGGACAAGCTTCCCTGCCCAGCCAGTAGTGTGCTATCTGATCGGGTGTTTAGTTCGGCAGGGGGGAGAGTTACCCCGAAGAGAACTCGCTTTTCCACACTAAATGTTGAGAGACTAACCTTTGTAAAGATGAATCAGAGGTGGATCAGCCAGGATTTTCACATGTCGGTGCCTGATACATGAGATTAGATCAATCTGGGTGCAAAACTGCAAAACCAAAACTTTGTGAAAAAAAGATGTGTTTCTTCTGGTCACCTGCTTCACCCACTATTTAGATGCTGCAACCCCCTTGATTCCACACACCTTCTGCCTCTGCTTCCATATTCTTCTACTGACACCCACCATCTTGTGCTGTTACTGCCACTATTGTTGCCCCCCCCCCACCTCCCCACTCTGTGACTGGACCACTGTGTTAACTCTTCATGTAGTTGCCACCCTCTCCACTTTATGATGAGGCCACTATGTTGACTCCTCATGCGGTTACCACCCTTATAACTCTGTAAATGAGCCCCTATATTGACTTCTTATGCAGCTGCCACCCTCCTCACTGCATCACTGGGCTACTATGTTGACTCCTCATGCAGTTTGCGACCCTCTCTGCTCTGTGACAGGGCCACTATTTTAACTCCTCATACAGTTGTCACCCTCCCCACTATAAGACTGGACCACTATGTTGACTTCTCATGCAGTTGCCATCCTTTTACTCTGTGATTGGCCACTATGTTGACTCCTCATACAGTTGCCACCCTCCCCACTCTGTGACTGGGCACCTATGTTTAATCATCATATGATTGCCACCAAGGTCGGCGTCAGCACCCTGCATACCTGGGCAAGCGCCATGACCCACAGCACAGCTGCCAGAGGCCAGAAGCAATAAGTGCTTCCATCAATACAGATAGAAGCGCTCATTGCTGGAGCGCAGTGAGCTGGGTCCTGTCACTCACCGCTCAGCTCCCCGCACTCCTCCCCTCCTTCAGGCTGGCTGCGCACAGAATGGTGAAACAGGAAGACTTCTCCCTGCTCCACCATTCATCCTGCAGGCACGGATCACACTGCTGGTATGTGTGGGTGGAGCCTGCAGCCTGGTAATCTGGATAAGCTCTGCCCACTCTATTCTGCCATGCGATCTGTGCCTGCAGGGAAGAGAGGACTGTGAGATTCAGGAACGGGACAAGTTAAGTAGTTACTGTGTTTTTTTGTTTTTAATGCAGAGGGAGCACAAAGGACTTTATTACTATGGAGGGGGCACAGAGGAATGTATTACTATGGAGGGGGCACAGAGGTCTTTATTACTACGGAGCAGCACAGAGGTCTTTATTACTATGGAGCGGCACAGAGGGCATTAATACTCTGGAGGGCTGCACAGAGGGCATTACTAATGTGAAGGGGGCACAGTGGGAATTTTTCTATAGAGAGGACACATAGCCAGAGGGCATTACTACAATGAAGGTGGCACATTGGGCATCATTACTGTGAAGGGGGCACAATATGGATTTCTAAGATAAAGGGAGCACAATGGGGATTATTACTATGAAGGGGCACAATAGGGATTATTACTGTGAAGGGGGCACAGATAGGGCATTACAACTGTGAAAGGGGCACAGAGAGGGCATAACTACTGTGAGAGGGCACAATGTGGGCATAACTACTGTGAGGGGGCACACATCTGTACAAAACTACTGTGAAGGTTGTAAAATAATGGCAATACTACTGTGAGGGGGTACAATTTGTTTTTAAGTATTGGGGGGGGGGGGTGGAGTGCCAGAGAAAGGATCCGCCCCGGGTGGCAAACACTGTAGGCACTCCACTGAAGCAGGGAACTATTTGCTCCTTGCTCCACCATTGAGCCACCAGCGCTCCACAACAGCAGCAGCAGCATGATGTCCTCACACATGGTCCTGCTGAACTGTGTAGGAGGAGGATCAGGGCAGCCCGGGAATCAGCCTCTGCTTCTCCTTCACAGCAGCGCGATGTGTCACAGTATCCTGCTGCTGCTGATGGGGAGCGCAGATCATGGGAGGAGCCAGGTGGTTGAGGTGAGGAGCATTTTATTTTTTAATTCTTTTTCACTTCCTGTGAAGGGCGCATATCTGGGCATAACCACTGTGAAGGGGTCACTGGGCACATATCTTGGCATATCTACTGTGAAGGGGGCAGACATCTTGGCATATCTACTGTGAGGGGGCACATATCTTGGCATATCTACTGTGAGGGGGCACATATTTTGGCATATCTACTGTGAGGGTGCCACCCTCCCTGTGTTGTCGCAAATTCTACGACACACTTCTTTATGTGGCTCCAAATCAGTTAGAATTATAAATATGAGCTCATACAGCTTTCTCAATAAGACCAATACAGGCTGGTATCATGGAAAATATGCAGTGCTTTATTACAGTTACATACACTTATATAGGCAATATAAGGTAGACAAAAGGGTGGTCCTAGATGAAAGTTTATTGGCTCTGTGACAAAAAGAGAGTAGTTCACTAACTTTATTCCTGAGTTTGATTGGCACATTTGAAACTAGCAACTTAACTCCTCCTTTCTTTCACTAATGATCTTAGAACAAAGAAAATGTGCACGAGGCACTTAATTGATTTCTAGTGGAGAATAATGTGTACTACAGCAGAGAGAGAGACAAAATAAAATCCTGTCTCTCACAAATCCCTCCTTTTTGCGGTAAATAGATACAAGATGAATAAGCAATGTCAGGTACTCTCCCAACGCCCTAAACAACGAAGAGCTGGACTTTCTTTATTGCTTCACCAGGTCCCCCCAACTCCCTTTCGGGTTTGCTTTCATCTGGATCTATTTATTCCGCAACTATCAACAAGATTTATTTGTTTTAGGACGGAATCGCGTTCTTCAATGAGGTTCTCCAAATAATCCTTTAGGTTTGTCAGTGTCACAATGCATGTACATGGTGGTTGCAGGTGTGGTTGAATTGAACATTTTAAAAACAATTTTTCTAAAACAAGGGAATAACACAACACCCTATTAATGCCAATACCACAAGTACTACCACAAGTGTCAATTAACAGATTGGCTAACACACTAGACCAGTTCCCAAACCACTGTTCTAGCCATGAAGTAAATGGGTTGTTGCTTCCAGAGTTTTCCTCTAGTTCATTTGATAAGGCAGTCAGTCCTTTTAAAGCCTTTGTGATGCTTCCGTCAGGGGCAGTGTTGTTCGGAATAAAGGTGCAGCAGGAACTTCCAATCATCTTGCAGACGCCTCCTTTTTCCGCTAGGATCATGTCGAGGACCAGTCGATTCTGTAACGCCATCACCGATGAAGAGCTCAGTTGTTCTGCTATTCTTTTTACCGCATCTCGAGTATAATTTACGAATCTCTGTTGATTATAGTACAAATAGTTAATCCTACATTTTTATTTACGCCAATTATTGGAAGTATTGATTCGAAACCAGCAGCTATCTGGTTTCTAGCCTTGAATTCATCAGGAACTCCTCTAGGGACTCCTATAGCATCTATGTATACATGAGAATCAAAAGATGTAGAGAGTGACCTCCTTAGCCTTGACTGTACACCCGCTTGCTTATTGACTTGATCCCACTCAAGAGTCGAAAATAGAACAAATGGCATCAGCACCTTAATCAAGGTACATTGGCCAATCCATTCCATTCGTATCCTGGGTCGGAGCTTCATGTCTCCACACAACCACCAGATATCGAATGTTGATAACCTTGGTGGACAAACCATTTGTCAGGGTAAGCATCAGAGTCACTTTGTCTCATTTAGATAGATGTTATAGGAACAATATCCTGGAGGAAAACACCAATCTTTGCCTGTTACGTTACGTATAATTTCCAGGGTATGGCGTTATACCAAACCCATATGATCTTATCATGAACAATGGTAATAATTCCTGCAGCGGGAGGTGTCATTACTGGGAATGGTTTCAGTGTACATCTTAAGGATACACTTGAAACCCTCAGGATCGGTAACCTCACTCAAAGGGAAAGGTACCGTACCCAAATGAGGTCGAGCTGCAGCACATGCTATGCAGTTGGATCGCTTCTGGGAAAGAACCGTATAGCGGATCCATTCTAGCCATACATTTGTGTCTGAAAACCCTGTCTCTAAGGCCATTTTGTCAATCATGGGTGAAGCTGTAGGAGATGTAATTGTATTCTGATTCCCTTGTATTAATATTGTTCTAATGGAATTTGGGACTTGATCTGACTGTGCATTTCCCCTGTACAATATAAAACGAATAGTAAATGAAAAATATTACGGCCCTTGCAGTCATTCCAGCACTTGAGGTTCTGGTACTTTTTTGCAGTGTGATGCGTGGACCCAATTAGGCTTTCCTTCCAACTTGACAGCAGTGGCGGTGGTTAACAGTACTTGATGTGGACCCTCAAATCGTGGTTCTAGAACTTTCCGCACGTGTCGTTTCACCACTACCCAATCTTGGTTGTAGAGAATGAGTTGCCTCTATGCTGTCTGGATCTGGAAGAGAAGCAAAAACTTGGGAATACACATTAGACAGTCTGTTTGTAAGACAGATAACGTACTTTGAAAGACTATTATGCTGCATCTGGATTGTTGTGGAAAATAGAGTCCTAGTCTAGGGGCATTCCCAAAGAGTACTTCATATGGACTCAGGCCTGTCTTCGGGTTAGTTGTATACCGGATGGAGAAAAGTGCCAAAGGGAGACACTCTGTCCATGGCTTATTCAGTTCGGCCATGGCCTTCTGTATTTTTGATTTAATTGTGCCGTTGAGTCGTTCTACTCTACCGCTGCTTTGTGGGTGATATGCAGTATGGAAGGCTCCCATAATTCCACCCAGGGCTCCCATAATTTCACGCATGACCTCTCCTGTAAAGTGAGAACCTCTGTCACTCTCAATTATCTCATTCAGAAGTTTCTTGGCTGTGTTTTGTTCAGTGGCTTTGGCCACAGGAGAGGCTTCTGGCCACCCTGAAAACAGATATACACATACCAAGACGTATTCTAGGGTCCCCACTTTGGGTAGTTGGATGTAATCTATTTGCAGTCTTTGGAAGGGGAAATCGGGCCTGGGAGTGTGCTTCAAAGGTGTTTTTACCGTCCTTCCTATGTTGTGATGTGCACAACTCATACAAGCCTGAGTGAATTTGGCTGCAGTTACACTGAATCCTGGGGCATACCAGTGACTATTAACAAGAGCAGTCATGGCAGTTTTGGACAGGTGAGTATTCCCATGAGTGGCCTGGGCTGTGACTGGGAACAAGCACGGGGCAAACACAGCTTTCCTCTAAGTTGCCATGTTCCTTTTGGGGTCATCACAGCTCCTTTCTCTATCCATACTGCCTTTTCCTCTTTGGTTGCTTGAGACTGTAAGGTTTTAAATGTTTCATAGTTGACAGGCAGGGAAATTTGCTCTTGTACTGCTGCTATCCCTACAGGATCATCTCTGGGTTTCTGTGCAGCAGCTTTTGCTGCCAGATCAGCTCGATGATTTCCTCGAGCTTCAAGAGTTTTTCCTGACGAATGGCCTTTAATTTTCATAATGGCCACCCTCTGGCAACAGCAGAGCGTCCATTAGGGCTTTCACCCCTTTGCCATTTTTAATTGGCTTGCCATTTGCTGTAAGGAAGTCTCTAGCCTTCCAAATTGGACCATAATCATGGGTGATCCCAAAAGCATACCTGGAATCTGTATAGATGTTTGCAGTTTTTCCCTCCGCATACCTGCAGGCCTCTTCCAAAGCCTTAAGTTCAGCTTCCTGTGCAGACATGTGAGAGGGCAGTGATTCCGCTTTGATGTATCGTGCTGAGTGACAACTGCATACCCAGTATAAAACTTCCCCTGGACACCATACCGCGATCCATCCACAAAGAGCTCTAAATCTGGGTTTCCTAAGGGAGTATCTACCACGTGATCAAACCCTGCTGTCTCTTGGGACATTAATTGGAGACAGTCGTGTTTATCTTCCAGGTCAGGAAGATATTCGGCTAGATGACTCATACACTACTCCCTCCCCCCTCCAGAGGCAGCAGAGTAGCTGGATTCAAAGTTGTGCACCTTTTGATGGTGACATTTGGTGGCATAAGTAGTGCACATTCTAGTCTAAGGTGTCTGGCAGTGGACAGGTATTTAGGCTGTACTTGTGTGAGAATGGCCGAGATGTCATGAGGGACAAAAACAGTGTTGGATAATTGAGCACAATCTCAGAGCTCTTGTCAAGCATGAGTTGTACAGCCACTACCGCACGGACACAAGATGGCGCTCCTCTAGCCACTGGATCGAGTCTGGCAGAGTAATACGCCACTGGACGCTGTTGGCCAGCCCTAGCTTGTGTGAGAACAGCTGAAGCATGGCCAAGACATTCAGTGCAATAAAGTCTGAAATATTTATTGTAGTCCGGTAGACCCAATGCTGGTGTCGAACTGATGACTAATTTTAATGTATGAAAGTTCTCCACGGCCTTATCTGTCAATGAAAAAGGAAGAGAGGTGAGACAATCATACAAGGGTTGCAAAGAGCAGAGGCATTTCTGATCCAAGGCCTACAGTATGAGACTAGACCCAAATAAATTCTCAGAGCCCCCACAGTAGTAGGCAAAGGAATTTGACTGCAGTTATACGGTCTGGGGTGAGATGTCTAATCCCAGCAGATATACAGTGCCCTAGAAAGGTGACAGTGGTACAACAAATTGAAGCTTCTTGCGGGAAGCTTTACAGCCATTTGCAGCCAGGAAGGTGAGAAGAGACACAGGTTTGTTTACACACCTCCTCTCCCGGGCAGCAAAGAAGTAAGTCATCTATATATTGAAGTAAGACAACTCCTTCAGATGGAATGGGCCAATCTCTAAAACCTGGGCTAAGGCAGTACTGTACATACTGGGGGAATTATGGGCACCTTGTGGTAAGACCGTCCAGGTGTATTGCTTCCTGTCATGTGTGAAAGCAAAAAGATATCTGCAATCTGGATGTAACGGAACTGAGAAAAATGCATTTGCAAGATCCACCACAGTGAAATGGGTAGCACTGTGGGGAATCTGTGCCAACAACGTATGTGGGTTTGGTACCACAGGGGTATTAAAAACTGTAGCCTCATTAACAGCCCTAAGATCATGTACCATTCTATACTGCACTGGCTGACCTTTTTCCCCCCTTTTCTTAATGGGGTACAAGGGAGTGTTACATGGAGAGGTGGTTTCAATTAGTACCCCATTACTGACAAAATCATGTACTATTTTGGTGATGGCATCCGTTTGTTGTATACTGAGGGATATTGTGCCTTCCGAGGTAAAGGAGCATCAGGTTTACGTTCTATCATCATTGGAGGGACAGATAAATGGCCAACATCTGTAGGTCCGCAGGCCCACAGATGTGCAGGTAATTGTTGCAGCAGAAGGGACACGCCCTCTTCAGAGAGTGTAGACACGTACATGTGAAATGGATTATAATCACAGGCTGCTAAGAGACATATATCCTCTTCTCCTAGTTTGCCTTGTAACTTCACAGTACAATCAGGAAGATATGTTATCTGCGCATATATTCTCTGCAACAAATCTGCTCCTAGCAAATTAACAGGGGCGGTGTCACTGACTAAGAGCGCTTAGCATTTGTTGGTTTGGGGCAAATGCAATTTGTATTGGCTTTGTGAGAGGAGTAGGAATCTCATTACCGTCTACTCCTACACATGGAATACTATCCTTAGACATGAGGGATCTTTTTACATGTTTGCTGTTAATAACAGTTTTGGCTGCTCCAGTGTCAAGCAAAACGGTGATGGGCTCCCCCCGCATTGATTGCCAAGGAGACAACTGGGGCAGGCCCTAAGGTTTGAATTTTTAATAGGGGCACAGCATTTGACTCTGGATTGCCAATTTCCTATGCGTCGCACTTGGGGGCTGAGCATTCTCCTCCTCTTCCTCCTCCCATGGGTTAGGATTTGGCAATCCCGCATAAAGTGCCCCACCCTGCCGCAGTTAAAACATCTTAAGGATACCTTGTTTCCTTCCCCCTTTTTGGGGAAAGTGCTGGTAGCGGCCACACCCGCCTTAGGTCTTTTGTTCAATTCAGCTTCTACCCCCTTTGCTACTTGTAACAAAATGGAGGGCTGTATAGTTCTCCATTCAGGCCTAGCTGATACCAGACCTTGCGAATGCTTTCCCTAACCATCCACAAAAGCAGCACTCAAAATCCTCTCATGCATGTCTGAAGTATACTCAAAGCCCAAATCCACCCATCTCTGCTGGAGTCTAGTGTAAAATTTCTCCACACTTTCCATTTTATCCTGATGCATATCCGACAACGTAACAGACTGATCACCTAATCTTTTCTCCCCCATTCCGTGAGTCACTATGTATCGCTCACCGGACAACAAAGTAGTATCATCTCCCTCATAAGATCCCACTGCAGAGGCTATAATCTGAGAGAAGGAGTCACCAGCTTTACACTGAACTAAATCTTCTAGATCCCTCCAGCAACATGAGAACGCTTTCCTTATCTTCGCTAACTCCCTACAGAACGGCATGGGTAAGTCCTCTGGATTAGGGATTCTACTCATCATGGCCAGCATCTCACTAGGGGACCAAGGGCGATACACAGGTTCATCAGGGATGTCATTTGGACCTCTGAGAGGAGCAGCTCCAGGGGTTAGGTACCTGGGCGTACGATAGGATATATTTGGTCGGGGTGGATTTGGCGGAGATGGTATAATAGGGGAAACTGGGTGCATGAGATTTGCATATCCAACATTGATGTTGGATATCCCATACTTTCCTGTGATAGAAATCCACTCAAGTCTGAAAATGGACTTAAAGTGGTGCAATCCTAGATTGGGTAGACTGGTCTGGAATATTTCTAGTAGGCATCATAGGGGCAATTACTGCAGGTACATTTTTAACTGTTGGGACATACAGTTGGGAAGGGTTATTGGAAGACATCACTGGATATAATCCAGTGCTGGGACCTATGATAGGAATTGTGTCCTGTCTTTGAGATCCACAAACAACACACATGTTATTCTCTCAGCATTTTGTGTCTGCACACACACTCCCATCCCCCATAAGGAGGGGGTTGTTGTTCAAAGGAAGCAGTTTTGGGGGATGGAGAAGGGATGGAGGAAGCAGAAGCACAGTGGGTGCTGATAAGCACATTCCAGCACATGGTGTAGAGGAGGGCTGACAAAGGATGTTGTTGGACCACAAGACCCAGGATTACTTACAACAGATGTGGTGGGGAAGGGATGCATGGCAAACTCCTGTTCTTTGTTCCTACCACACCCAAATCCTCCATCTTACTATACCAATATTGTCCATTCTTCTCAATTTCTTTCAACTTTCCATCAGTCACATCTGCAGACAACTTCCACCATAACTCTGCTTGCACCAGCCTATTATTATCTCTCAATCAACATTTCTTTTCCTGCAATATATTTTTCCATAAACTTTCATCTAATCTTCCAGTTTCAGGCATACCAATTGCCTGCATAAATGATTTTAACTTAGTTACTGAAACTTTTCCTTCTCTTTCTCTCATCAACTGAGCTGCTGTTAACATTTCCTCACTTGGTCCTGCAACATTAGAATTTCCCATTATTGTGGTTACACTAAGATCAAAAACAATTTCTAATTATTATCGAGCCCGCTAACTTAAGCGTAGTTTCACAAAGATCAAACGATATCCAATTACTCTAAGTAATTGCTATCGAACCCACTAACTTAAGCGCAGTTACACGTAGATCAAACGATATATAATAGTATTGAAACTAGCAACTTAACTCCTCCTTTCTTTCACTAATGATCTTAGAACAAAGAAAATGTGCACGAGGCACTTAATTGATTTCTAGTGGAGAATAATGTGTACTACAGCAAAGAGAGAGACAAAATAAAATCCTGTCTCTCACACCTGCTCTATGACTGGGCCAATATCTTAACTCCTCATGCAATTGCCACCCTCCGCACTCTGCGACTGGGCAACTATGTTGACTTGTCATGCGGTTGACACCCTCTCCACTCTTTTGCTCCACTCCTCGCCATTATGTTGACTTCTCATGTGGTTTGGCACCCTCACCACTCTATGACTGAGCCACTATGTTGACTCCTCATGCGATGACACTCTCTCCACTCTTTCACTGGGCCACTATGTTGACTTCTCATGTGGTTTGGGACCCTCACCACTCTGTGACTGAGCCACTATGTTGAATCCTCATACATTTGCCACCCTCCCCACTCTGCCCACTCTGTGACCAGCAACTAGTGTCCTTTTTTTGGCCTTGTTGACATCACAATTTGTGTTGCCCTTCTTCTGATATGTCAGAAGGACGGAAAAATGAAAAACACAACGGATCCTGTCTTTGGAACATCCGTAAGACCTCTATCACAGGTCCCTATTTCAGGATATGCTCATGATTTAGAATCCAAAAGCAGGAGGGACACATAGTGGGTACAAAACACAGAAGACATGCAAATATTCCAAACACGTGTCATATCAGTTTTATTTTATTTTTTTGGGCCATAG